>NC_133652.1:295997377-296220752 GCF_009905375.1 Apium graveolens | reverse complement strand
CTTAGATCTCACCAAATTTTGCGAGTTGACTCATCATAAGATTGGATTTTGGTTCAACTGGAGTAGCTTTCTTCCATAACACTTCTTCTTATCATCAATTGTCATATTTTCTACATTAACTTGATCAGAATTTATTTTCTTCTGTAGCTTGCTGTTCTTTATTCTAAAAACTTGAGCATGTCAGAGGTTGTTTTAGATTCTTCAATTATCTTTCTTCTCTTCAGAATTTGAACAGTTCCATTTTCTATCAAATCATCATCATGCACTGTAGTTTGATAGACTGGAATGGAAGAACTTATCTTTTTATCAATCTTTAAAGGTTCACTAACCTTTTCTTTTCCTTTTGACTTAGGATCAATCTCAGTTTGTGATCTAGTCTTGGACTTTGAAGTCTCAGAATTTGACTTTTCCTTGATCACAATGCCTTTTTCCTTAGTCCTTGAAGGTTTCTTTGCATCAGAAGCTTTAGACTTAAGATTTGTCTTCTCAGCTGCAAATCTAGCTTCTTCCTCCTTGAGAGTTTCCAAATCCATTCCTGGATTTTGTTTCAGAAATAATCTTCTAGCTATCTCCTCATCAAGTGTCTGGATTTTAGGATTTTTGTAATAAACATAGTCTGCTTCCCTTTAACTTTAAGTTTGTAAAAACTTCTGAGAGTCTTTAGATCCTGACTGAATCAGAATATCAGAACTTGACATCAGACATTGTTTATCAAAACTTGACTTCAGACTTTTAGCATTTACAGCATCAGAACTTGATTTGTTCTGTGTAGAAGATTTTCCTTGAACTTTCCTTGACCTCTACTCTTATCAGATTTCTATCAGAGTTTCCCTAGTCATCACCTTATCATCCTTTTTCTTCATTTTAGTAGGTGAGCATTTGGATTAACTACCTTCTCCCCCTTGTTGGCATCATCAGGAAGTAAGAGAGAAAGAAGAAGTTCAACTGAAGATTGGATTTCTTCCAATTAAGCTTTCTGAGAAACTTGGTTAGCCAGGACCTCATCAATTTGGGCATGTTGCTTCTCTTGAATCTTCTCAATGGCTTCAATTTTCTCAAGAGTAGGTCTGATATATCTATTCTTGTCAAGCTTAAGCTGTAGATCTAGCTTATCAGCATGTTCCTTTAGTGTATCAACCTTTTCATGAGTAGAAAAATGTAGACCTTGAAGATGTTTGGTAGATAAGCAGTGATCTTGAGTTGTGTCTTTAAATCAGCATTTGTGAGCAACTCATCAGCTTTAGCAATATGCTCTGTCAAAACGTTAGAACTTGGAATAAAATCAGTGTCATTCCACTTCTTGGTCCACTTCATACCTCTGTGAGTATCCTCCCAAGAATAGGTGCTTCCTTTTCAACAAATTTCTTCATCAATTCTTCCTTTCCTAGTAGGAACTGGAGTCTCACAGAAACAATTCTTCAGAACTTGAGGAAGACTCATTATGTTCTGACAACACAACAGTGTGTGAAGCAACTAGAGATTCAGGAACAGCTTCATTTAAATTCTGAACAGCAGAATTTATCTCCAGAGCTGGTGTGGTTGATGTAGATGGTATCTCAACATTTAAAATTGGAAAATGAGTTGGAGATTGCTGAGCTTCTGTAGATGGAGCTTCCAGATAAAACATTTGGTATATTCAAATTATGAATATCTATTTCAGAGTTTTCAGTTTGTTCTTTAGCATCATCTATAGCTTTAATAGGAGAGACAGGAGGGGTTAAACTGTATCAGTAGCAGTGTCTTTGGCCTGAGCTGGAAGGGCTTCAATGATAATAGGTTCTTGTGAGATCAGAGATTCCTGATCCCCTTCCTCAGCTTCTTCAGTATCTTCTGATGGAGCCTTAGCCAAATACCTCCTAGCCTTCATTTTCTTCAATCTCCTTGCCAATGAAGGAGTTGCTTCAACAGTAATAAAACTTACAGATTTCTTTCTTTTCAAAGTATCAGAACTTTGAGTTGATGTTTCTGTCTGAGAAGTAACATTCTCAGCTTCAATTATCACAGGTTCTGATGCATGAACCTGTGCTTCAACTGTTTCCTCAAATAACAAAATTTATTATTGACCATAATTGTAATCAAAACATTCATCAAAGGATAAAGTTTAAATAGATGAAGTAAAGATTAAAAAATTACAATTAGAACATTCACAGTCACATAATATGAGAGAACAAGACTAAATCTTGCAATTAAGGAAAATTTCTTAATATATCAAACGAGTACATTTCATGAAATTTATAGATTATATTCAAAAATTACAAGATAGTCCTAGTCTAAGAATCTTAACATCAATAGCCTTAGTCTAGTCTAAAAGACCTATCGACTAGTTCCTCCTGTTGCTGACAAAGAGTACTACAAGACGGATGATCCGTTCTTGCTGAAGGAGAGCCTCTCTCCTTTCTTCTTCCAATCGATCAAGATGGAGATGGTAGTCCATCGAAAAGAACAAGAGGTCTGTGTGAACCTCTTGTGGAACAGAGTTCCAGAGCTCTTCAGGAATGGCGGTGACATGCCACTCTGTTGCCAGTCATCACAACTCAACTCTATATTGAAAGTTTCATAGTTCATGAACAAGTTGAAAAGAACCATTTTTGTTTATGAAGAAGAAAAAAAATGATAATTAAAAGAGAGAGTGAGTTTGTGAGAAAATGGAAGATGATTTGGCTGGGATGAATAGTCGGTTTAAATAGCCAAGGGAATACCAAGGGACGCAGGGACTGTTTAACGATTAGAAAAAAATAATGATGCCTCGTCTCCCTAAACCGATGTGTAATAATAAAGTCAGTAAAAAGTTAAAACAAGAGTTAATGAGCACGTAAAATAAATCATAATTACTGTGCACATGCAGTTTTTTAAGACAAACACGTTTATCACTAACCCATAAGATTATGACTATTTTTATCTTACCCAAATATATTCAGATTTAAATAAGATTGTTTCAGTTTTTATCACAAATAAGTCAAGTAAATGAATAATGCCAGCTAAGCATCAAGGATTCCATCAGGATTTAATATCAGAACTTACTTATATAAGATTTTAACAGTCATCAGAATATGGTTTCTGAACTCAAAAAGTGAATAATTTTTTCCTGTGATTCTTCATACAAATACTGACTTGTTTCCTTCAGAGTTTAATCAATCAGAACTTCCAATCGGAACTTGTCCTCAGAATTTATGCAAATGACACTTAACTGTTTGTCAAGAACAATTAATCACCCCAGTAATTTTCATCATTCATATGGAGTGAAGTGTGTGCATTCAGCAACAATATTAGATAAAGATTAAAGTCTGATAAACTTCACTACATCTTAGAAATAAGGCATAACTAATGAAAATGCTTAAAATCTATCATCAAAAATGAAGTCTACTATAGAACAAATTTATGCAAGAATCCACCCTCAACTGTTTGTGCTCATTTTATGCATCTTTTGAAATTCCTTGTTACAGTGGCTTCTCAGCGTAAGTGAGTCACGACTGCTTATCAGAATTTATGCTGTTGTCATAGTATTTCTCCAATAATCAGAGAATGTGAAAAGTCACCAAGAAAATTTATTTGCTTTTTTTAATGCATTTTACTTAATACCAGCAATGCACTTGGGTCTTCCCTTCCACATATTTACTCTAGATCTCAAAGGAGTACCTGACTTTTATTCTTTTTTTTTCTTTTCATAAGTGAAGCTTATCAGCATTTAGTTCATTTTAAGATTTACTGAAATCAGAATCTGACAGATAAGAAGCAAGAATCTAGTTTGTGACTTAGTAATAAGATACACAAAGTAAACTTGACTAAGCTCAAAATCAGAATTTGCTTGTGTTAATGAGTTTCCACATAATCAACTAATTCAAACATGAGATTTCTAGTATGTTAAAGACTACTAGGTCAGCATCTAGCACAATTATCCTCATTGGATTGAATAGTCACAAAACATTCAAAATACTATCAGAGTTTAAAGATCCACATCAATAACAATCAGTATTTAATGAATTTCAATTAAAGAACCTATTTCATGAAAATAAGACAATTTGTACACACTGATCATAAATTCTGATGCATGAGAACAAAACTAAGTAAATTTAGAGAAAGAAACTGAAAACCATTCCAAGTTCATTACCAGTCTTGTAAAAGTAACTTCACATGGGGTTTTGTTGAAGATATCTGCTAGTTGTTGATCTGTTGAAACAAAATGCAATTCCACCGTACCTTCCATCACATGTTCCCTTATGAAATGGTACCTAATGCTGATGTGCTTTGTCATTGAGTGTTGAACTGGATTACCTGTCATAACAATAGCACTTTGACTTATCACAGTAAATAGGGATTTTAGAAAATTCTAACCCATAATCCAGTAACTGATTCTTCATCCAAAGAATCTGTGCACAACAACTTCCTGCAGCAATATATTATGCTTCTGCAGTTGATGTGGAAATTGATTTATGTTTCTTGCTAAACCAAGTAACCAGTCTGCCTCCAAGAAATTGGCAGCTTCCACTAGTATTTTTCCTGTCTATTTTGCATCATGCAAAATCTGCATCTGAGTAACCTATTAGCTTAAAATCTGATTCTCTAGGATACCACAATCCCAGATCAGCTGTACCCTTAAGGTACTTAAAAATTCTTTTCACTGCTATTAAGTGAGGTTCTCTTGGATCATCCTGAAATCTTGCACAAAGACAGGTAGCATATATAATATTTGGTCTACTTGCAGTTGAATAGAGTAAAGAGCCAATCATACCTCCACTACGCCATAAGTGCACATAGGCAACGGTTTTTATCCAGCGTTGCGCGAAAAGCGTTGCATTATCTATAAATTTTTCAGTTTATTGCAACATAGTGGTGAAACCGTTGCAGTACATTGAAGCTACTGTTGCTAATAACTGTTAGTGTTGTGCAGCATGCAACAATAGAGGTCATAGCGTTACATTAGATATTTTTTTATTTAATAAATGCTGACATGGAAAATAAATCTGAGGTGGCATGTTGGGGACCCACAGGTGCTGACGTGGCACGCTGACGTGTCATGCCACGTCAGCATTTTAGGCCCCACATGTGGGACCCACTAGTGCCACGTCAGCATGCTGACGTGCCATGCTGCCGTGGCACATAGTGGGGCCCACTTACTGACGTGGCACTTTAGGCGTTGCATTTGCTTTCTGGTGTTGTAGTAGGTTATTTAGTGTTGCTTTAGTTATTGTACTATTCTTAAAATTTATATGTTATATTTATGTTCTAAATTTTTTTAAACAATTTTTAATTGATCCAACCGTGCGGATGTTTTTTCCTACTAGTTTTAGAGATGTGTAATTTTTTTTAAAAAAATTAAATTTTATATCACGTCCTTTTTTAATAGTCAAACCCCGGTGCACACGGGTTTATATTACGTAGTCTTGTTCCAGGTGGTGTTTCTATTTTTTTTAAATTTTTGTTCAACGATCCAACCGTACGGATGATGATACCTACTAATTTTAAAGATGTCTAAATATTTTTTAAAAAATTTAGATTTTATATCGTGTGTTTTTAAAATAGTCAAATTACGGTCAACACGGGTTCTTATAACCAAGACTTGTCCCGGGTGGTGATTCTATTTTTTTAAATTCTTGTTCAATGATCCAACCGTACGGATGATGTTACCTTCTAATTTTAGAGATGTTTAAATTTTTTTTTAAATAATTTAGATTTTATATCACGTGCTTTTTTAATTGTCAAATGACGGTCAACACGGGTTCCTATTACCTAGTATTGTCCCGAGTGATTATTCTATTTTCTTAAATTCTTGCTCAACGATCCAACCGTACGGATAATGATACCTACTAATTTAAAAAATGTGTAATTTTTTTAAAAATATTTAGATTTTATAGCGTGTGTTTTTATAATAGTCAAATTACGGTCAACACGGGTTCATGTTGTTATGTCTTGTCGCGGGTGGTGAATCTATTTTTATTAAAAAAAAATCTTGTTCCACAATCCAACCGTATGGATGATGTTACCTACTAATTTTAGATACGTATATTTTTTTTAAAAAAATTTAAATTTTATATCGTGTGTTTTTATAATAGTCAAATTACGGTCAACACTGGTTCCTCTTACCAAGTCTTGTCCCGAGTGATGATTCTATTTTTTTTAAAATTCTTTTTCGATGATCCAACTGTATGGATGATGTTACCTACTAATTTTAGAGATGTGTAATTTTTTTTTTTAAAAATTCAGATTTTATATTGTGTGCTTTTATAATAGTCAAACCACGGTCAACAGAGGTTCCCATTAACCAGTCTTGTCCCGAGTGGTAGTTCTTTTTTTTTAAAACTCTTGTTCGGTGTTCCAACCGTACGGATGATGTTAATTACTAATTTTAGAGATATGTAATTTTTTTAAATATTTTATATAGACAACTGATCAAAGAGCGGGGTTTTAATTAGTCATTAAATAATTATATTTCACCATTTAAATACATATCTTACCTCAATATTTTAATGTTTACTTTTCTTTTTCATTATTTAATATTATTTATATATACAATAAAAATTTCGGTATTTACTATTTTATTTCAAATAAATAAGAAAAATCACATTCATCTAAGCAAGATGCTTAGGCGGGTAATATCCCGCTAATACTTTTTTTGCCCTAGTTTCAACTTTTCATTTAGCCGCTCTCTTCTCCTCTTCTAAACTTAGCCGCTCTCTTCTCCTCTTCTCAACTATATCCTTCTCTCTCTCTCTTAATAGTTTCAATTCGCTGTTGATTCTTCTTCTCCCTCAATAGTCTTCATCATCTTTCTTAATATTAAATTATCAATACATCTTTAATTTGAGATAGACTATATACTTGGAAGAACCATTTACACAAAACTCACATCCTTTTTCTTCCTTTAAAGAACCATAATTAATCCCTTCTTCATCAAGGTCTATATCTAATGACAAGGAGCTCGCCACTACTACCAAAGTTGCAATTGTTGGCGCTCTCCTTTTCCATATTTTTTTTAATTTTTACTGTGTTTTTATGAAAACCACATGTTTGATAAAATGTCCATCAGATTTTTTTTGGATTTATGAGTTTACAAGCTATACTCATATGATAATTATCTATTTTGATGAGATTTAGGTTGTATTTTGTGTGTAAGTTGTTTGACATGTTCATGGGATGTTTTGACAAAAGATTCAGCAGGTATGGTAATGATTCCAAATATCGGGGCTTCTATTTAGCTTGTACTCTCAAATTTGGGCCATAAACCTTAAATTTATACTATAATACTTCTCATTTCTAAACTTCTATTTATACTTTTTGAGTCTTTTGATTTCTGAATTTAGGGTTTGCAAATTTGGGTTTATTCGATCCCAAAAATTATGTGTGCTATTATGTGGGTTTTTGTGTAATTTCGGTTTTTTGTGTATTTTACATTTTTGTATATATATTTAACTCTAAGCAGTCCTGCAATCTCTCGAGTTTTGTAATAGTGTTGCCGTTATACAAACAGAGCTGCAGAGTTTAAGTTCTACTGTTGAGACTAATGTTGCACCTGATGCTTCTGCTGCTGCTGCTCCTCCCTAAGGAAACACAACACCTTCTAAGAAATCATATTAGATAGCTTTCTTGATGATTGCATTTGGTGTTTGTTGTTTTCTCATGTCAGATACATATTTTGCATCCTTTATTTTGATGTGTTTGAAGAAGCTGAAGCTTATAAAGCTGTAGGGAAATATGATGTGTTGAATAAGAATTGACAAAAAGCCATCCCACCTGATAAAACAACAATACCAAGATAGAGACCTTGCGTAAAACCACATTTATACTTTACTAACTCCAGCCTATTAGCATCAATCATTGTTTTCATAAGGAAAACAATTTCTGGTTGATCCCTCCAACACAAGTCTCAGAGGACCTTAACTGTCCAGGGGTTGCCAAGTCCCTAGCAGTTCCAACTTTAAATTTATGGTGTATGAGTACTACTTCTATGTTCATATGTGAATTTAGTGCTGTTAATCTCTGTTGTTTAGTATTATTCTGATAGGTAGGTTGACATATTTTTTTTCTAGGATTTATTTTTTTGGTCATTTCGAGAAATTATTTCAAAGGGTTGGTTTTGCTTATGGAATCCAACAGTGCATTAACTTTTGTTGATCTTGTCTTTATACTAGTATTAGTTAATGGGTCAGATTTAGTTGCTTGTGATTATTCTATAGCATAATTTGTGCATATGCATACTGGTAACTTCTTCAATTATATTAACTTTTATTTGAAGCTTGTTGTTGTCTGAATTATTGTATTTTGATTTAGGTAAAAGATAAATAAACATTAAGTTTTGTGAAGACTGCTAAGGGTAAAGGAAGCAGCTAAAAGGGAAACCTTGAAGCCTATTGATGACGGGTACTCACTTTATTTTGATCCTAATATTTTTTTTGTCGTATTCTCTTAGTGCATTTTAAGTTTTCCAATGGTTGTTAGGTTGGGTTTTTGCTCCATTAAGGAATGCTCTGTTAGTTGTAAGTTAGAATTATTTGCTGAAAAGTCGCGTTCTGGTTCTTTTCTGTTGCTGATCGATATTAATTTGTAAATTTATTTATTGGTATGGGTTACTAGGTATTGTGTTAATGGGACATATCTTTGATGGATAAATTATGTGTTGTTTTTACAGAAACGTTGGGAAGAGAAAGGCTGTCGTGAAAGCAGATAAGAGCGGAAGCAAGGCTAAGAAGGGTAAATTAGCAAAGGACCCTCACAAATCAAAGAGGCCTCCAAGTGCCTTCTTTGTTTTCCTGTATGCGTATGGAATTAGTGATTGATTTCACATGTGAAGTATGTTTGTTTACTTTTTTTCATGTGGTTTTCACAGTGAGGAGTTCAGAAAGACATTTAAAAAGGAAAATCCTAATGTGAACGATGTGTCAGATGTAAGTTGATCTTAGCAATCTGTTATAGGATATGCTTTCTGTGTTATAATCTAGTTGTAATATCGGATATTATAATATTTAATAGGTGCATAAAGCTATAATGATAGCCATCTTCTTCAATTGAAGGTTGGGAAAGCCGGTGGAGAGAAGTGGAAGTCACTAAGTGCGCCTTTAAGTAATCAAGATTAATTTTTATTTTATGAATTTAAGTGCATATCTGCTTGGCTGAGTAGAATGATTAGACAATACAAATATGTATACTTTGATGAAAAAACTTACAAAACCTCTCTTCAAGTTTAAATTGGATGGATTTGTGTATGGCATATAGTTAGGAGGTTCCTAAAGCTATATTGATGAACGAACATAGAATTTATTGTTAATCTTTGAAAGGGTGCATTGGGAGGTGTACTTAGTCAGGGAAGCTGAGAGTAGATAATAATTAAACAATTAGAAATTGTGTTCTATAACTTTAAAAAAATAGTAAAGTACAACAAACTAATGTAAGAGAAACTTATGTATCAACCATCAAAAAATAAAATCAGATGCATTATTTGGGCATTGAGGTTGGGAAAGTGACTTTCTAATCAGGATGGAATGGTATAAGAAATTTTTTTATTATGTTCTTCTGGTAGCAAGCCGACTGGTGGAAGAAGCTTAAGTTTGATTCTGTCAGATCTTATATGACTCTGTTTCTTGCAGGAAAAAGTACCATACGAAGCGAAAGCCGCAAGAAGGAAGGGAGAGTATCAAAAGCTTATAACTTCTTACAATAAGAAGCAGGTAAACCACTTTATCTATATATTAAACTCTGCTGATGTTTCATTCAAGTACTTTCGGTTGTTACTTGCTCATTATAATTTGAAACAGGAAAGCCGCTAATATTACACCATGCAAGGTGATTGGGATTCTTTTGTATATCTTTAAAAAGTTTTATCTTTTATAATTTACATATGATCTTGCTGTAGGATACATTTTGTGGACGGGTATGTTAATGCCCAATCGTGAAGGGAGTAAAATTTTTGACAGTCTGGATGTTATAAAATTATCAAGGCCATTTCATGAATATTAAGAATATTAAGTGCAGTGCTGGTGAGTTAGGTATATGATCTTATATATTCTTAGTCCCTGTTCTTTTATGGCAGCTACTTGGGCAACAATTTTAGGTTTTAGTGTATAATTGATATACACAGTCCGGTGCCCAGAGAATTTTACATTACTGTAACTAGAACAGGCATTTCTGCATTTATATTGGTTTCATTGGCATGATTGGGAACATCGCGATTATTGGTTGTGTAACATAGATAGAAGACTAATATGTCAGTATTTTATTTTTTTGGTTGCTTGTCTCGACCCTACAATTAAATGTATGTCCATGCATACTATTTATTTAGTTTGTACCCGAATAAGGTGTAGTGTTAGCTCAGTATAGGTTTTGCCTATAATGCCCTAAGCTGGATCATGGTTATTCTTATAAATTTTGTTTTGTTTGACACTATTCACTCGACTATCTGATTATTGTCTACTAAAATGGCTGCTTTCAGGTTTCTGATTATTGACTCTCTAGGAATTGCTAAAGGTATTGGTTCGAACTCAACAAAGAAGCCTAAATCTACATGGATGCCTTTAACGATACTGTTTAAAGCCATCTCAAACACATGCATTTTTGTCCCTGGATCACATCGACTGGTTGTTCTACCTGTCTGGAAACAAACATTATCTGCTTTACAACGTCAAAATGAGTTGAAAGGCTAGAGTTGAAATCATTCAGTGATATTATTTAGAAAAGAAAAGAAAAAAAATTGTTCATTTGTTCTTTTGAAGTTAGAATTTGGTACTTTGATAGTTTAGTAAGTTTTAAATTTCATTGGATGCTTGTTGTACTGATTGTTGGATGTCTTGTTTGGCAGGAATAATGTAAAAGCAGAATAACTATGTCAATTTTTTTTTAATTTTTGAAGTGTTGCATTTGACTCTATATGGTGTTGCATAAGACTAAACATGATGTTACATATGAATAAAAATGGTGTTGCAAATGACTAAAATCAGTGTTGCATTATATATTATGGGACCCACTCATGACATGGCAAAAGTGGGGCCCACTGCTGATATGGAAAATGTGGGACCTCTTGCTGATGTGTCAAAGTAGGGGGCACTGCTGACGTGGCAAAATGACGTGTCACTTGCCACGTAGGACACAATGGTAATGTGGCTTCATTTTATGCAACACTAACTGTTGTTATCATTTTACGCTTTTACTGTTGCAAAAGACGCATAGTGCAACACTTTTTTTTTATTGCATAATTCGTTGCCTTAGGGCTCTACGGCCACGGCCACATTGGCAACCCCTGCCTGGTGTTGCCTATTACCTTATGCAACACCATTTAGGCTTTATGCAACTGTATAGTAGGGGTTGCCTATGTGCACTTATGGCGTAGTGCTCTGTAGTTAGTAATATCTACTGATGAACCAGTATTTTTATCTAACTTGGTTACAGTGGCCATGAGAGTGGATGCTGTTGAACTATCTTGCATTCCAAATTTCTTCAGTAAATTTCTGGTGTACATGGATTGACTGATAAAAGTACCTTCTTCATTTTGCTTGACTTGAAATCCCAGAAAATAGCTGAGTTCTCCCATCATACTCATTTGATATCTTGACTGTATTAGCTTTGCAAACCTCTCACAGAGTTTGGCATTTGTAGAACCAAATATGATATCATCAACATATATTTGTACCAAAAGTAAGTCCTTTCCATGGTTGAGGTAGAATAGTGTTTTATCAATTGTACCTTTGTGAAATCCACTTTTCAGAAGGAATTGAGCTAAAGTCTCATACCATGCTCTAGGAGCTTGTTGAAGGCCATAAAGTGCTTTGTCAAGCATGTAGACATGATTTGGAAATTTTGAATCTACAAAGCCTGGAGGTTGTTCAACATAGACCTCCTCTTCCAATTCTCCATTAAGAAAAGCACTTTTCACATCCATTTGAAAGACTTTAAACTTTTTGTGAGCAGCATAAGCCAAAAAGATCCTTATGGCTTCTAATCTGGCAACTGGTGCAAATGTTTTATCATAATTAATGCCCTCCTATTGAGAGTAGCCTTTAGCATCCAGCCTTGCTTTATTCCTTGTAATTATGTCATCACTGTCAGTTTTGTTTCTGAACACCCATTTTATGCCAACAACTGATCTGTTCTATGGTCTTGGCACTAAGGTCCAAACTTTATTTCTTTCAAATTCATTTAATTCTTCCTACATTGCTTGCACCCAATCAGTATCTTGAAGAGCTTCTTCCACTTTCTTTGGTTCAGTCTGATATAGAAAAGAATGATAGAGACATTCATTTGATGTTGCAGTTCTAGTTCTGGCACCTGCTTCAAGATCTCCAATAATTAAGTCAGGTGTATGTGATTTGGTCCACTACCTTACAGATTGAAGTTGACTTCTACAACTGGATCCTCCCCCATGATCTATGCTGTCTCCATCAGCATTTTCTGATGCTCCCGCTGTAGTTATGCTCTCTGAGACTTCAGAATTTGACTTGGATCCTTCAGGATTTGAAGTATCAGAGCTTCCGGAATTATCAGAATTTGGCTCATCAGTACTAGGTGAATCAGAGCTTCCTGATGCTTCTTAAGAGTCTTGAAATATGGTAGGATCTCTAGCTTGCTCCCCTTGGATAGGTGCATTTTTATTTGGAGTTTTTACCACAGATTCAATGACATCAATACTTACAGGTTCAGAGTTTAAGTCACCAGAATTTACAGAATCAAAATTTAAGTCTTTATTTTCAAATCTTAGCTGATTGTGATCATTAAATTCTTCAAGTCCAGTAATCTTCTTATCATCAAAAGATACATTAATAGATTCCATGACAACCCTTGTTCTTAAATTGTAGACTCTGAAGGCTTTTGTGGAAAGTGAATATCCAACAAAAATTCCTTCATCAGCTTTTAGATCAAATTTTGACAGCTGTTCAGGATGAGTCTTAAGAACAAAACACTTACATCCAAATACATAAAAGTATTTCAGATTTGGTTTCTTTTTCTTCACCATCTCATATGGTGTTTTTCCATGCTTGTTTATGAGTGTTACATTCTGTATAAAACAAGCAGTCTACACAGCTTCAGCCCAAAAGTAGGTTGGCAGCTTTGCTTCATCAAGCATAGTTTGTGCAGCTTCAATGAGAGTCTTGTTCTTTCTTTCTACAACTCCATTTTTCTGTGGAGTTCTAGGTGCAGAAAATTCCTGTTTGATTCCATGCTCTTTACAGAACTCTTCCATGACAGAATTCCTGAACTCAGTGCCATTATCACTTCTTATAATTTTAACAGAATCTTTGACCAACTTATCCAGCTGTCTGACATGATCAGTTAGAGTAAATGCAGTTTCTTTCTTCTTGTGCAAGAAGTACACCCAAGTGTACCTTGTGAACTCATCCACTATAACCATAACATATTTCTTCTTTGCAATAGACATGACATTGACTGGACCAAATAGATCAATATGCAATAGGTGATAAGGCTCAAGAATTGATGACTCAGTTTTGCTCTTGAAAGAAGATTTTCTTTGTTTTGCCTTTTGACATAAATCACAAAGGCCATCAGGAGCAAATACTGATTTTGGCAATCCTCTCACAAGATCTTTCTTTACAAGCTTATTTATGTTGTTGAGTTTTAAATGAGAGAGTCTTTTGTGCCAATTCCGGCTTTCTTCAATTGATGTTCTACTCAACAGACACATTGCAAAACCATCAGAAGTTGTTGAAAGTCTGGCTTCATAAATGTTACCATGCCTGTAACCTTTCAGAACTATTTTGCCTATAGAATTACTTACAATCTCACAGTGTTTTTCAAAGAAATCCACATGATAACTTTTGTCACAGATTTGACTCACACTCAGCAGATTGTGTTTAAGTCCTGAGACAAGAGCTATTGTTTCAGTGATGACATTCCCAAGATTAATAATGCAATATCCCAAACTTTTTCCCATGTTTCCATCTCCATAAGAAACTCTTGGGCTAGAATTCTCCACAAAGTCTGAGAGCAGGACTTTATTTCCAGTCATATTTCCTGAACATCCACTATCCAGTACTAGGATGTTTTTCCTGTTTCCCTGAAATCACAAAGACCACTAATGGTTAGTTTTAATGACCCAGACTTGCTTGGATCCTTTGGCCTTTTTAAGTTTGTTAGCATTTGCAGCGGATTTAATATTAGAGTTTATGCTAACATGCTGTTTATCAGAACTTATATCAGACTTTTCATCAAACTTTACACTAAAAGGAATTAAAGCAACTTTTTTCAAAGAAGTTTTTATTTGATAATAATCATAGTATAAACTATAATATTCCTTACAAGTATAATGGAATGCCATAAACTTCCACAATGAAAACAAGGATTTTGTGGCTTAAACCTAACAGACTGACTCCTAACTCCTCACTTAGGAGGTAAAGAGTTTATATTCTTTTTCTTCCTGCAAAAAGAAGCAAGATGGTTAGAGTTTCCACAGTTCTAACATTTCTTTCTAGGAGCATTAGGAACAGGCATATAATTATTACTTTTATTCACACCTTCCTTTCCATTCCAGTTTTTCCTAGCTACCTTGACCTTGTTGACATTTCTTATTTATTTCTGCTTATGCTTAAGCTGCTTCTTTGTCATTAAGCCTATGTTGACTTCAGCTGGTTTATCATGTTCTAATTTTTCAGAAGTTGACTTCTCTTTAACTTCTGTCACAGATTCTTTCATCTTTTCTGAATCAGACTTTACAGTTTTAGCTACAAACTTAACAGGATTTACCTTTGGCTTAACATTTTGTTTAACAATAATTGCCTCAATTTGTTCAGTTCCTTTTTCACTTTTATCATCTCCATAACCTAAGCCCTCTTTCCAGTTTCCACTACTTAACAAATTCTGAGTTGTGCTGCCAGAGTTAGTCCAAGTCCTGATAATCTCTTTTTCTTTTTCTAACTCAGTTTTGAGAGATTTATTCAATTTTAGCAATTCATCTCTAACATAAAAAGCATCATCTCTCTCTTTTTGAGTTTGATGGAACATAACTAACTCTTTTTCTAAATAATCATTCCTTTTTTTATAAGCAAGATTTTCATAAGTTAATCTTTCACATGTTAAAGTTTGATCTCTGTAGCTAATAAACATGGTTTTAAGATATAATCTCAATTCAGTAATATCATCAGTATGAAAAGCATAAGTTGTTTGAGGTACCTTCAATTCATCAGTTTCAAGGCTGCCATCAACATTTGCCATTAAAGCATAATACATCTTATCTTCAAAATTTGAAGAGTCTGTCCAACTTTTCTTATTTGTGACAAGTGTCTTGCCTTTGTCACTCTTTCCTTTCTTGCAGTCAGGAGATATGTCACCTCTTTCACCATAATTGTAGCATTTGACTTTTGAGTTATCTCCTCTGTCAGACTTTGCACTTTTGCCTTCATACTTTCTGAACCCTTTCTTATCAGTACTTCCACCTTTCTTGAAAAACTTCTTTTCCCTTCTGAATTTCCTGTAGGATATCTTTGTGATACCCTTCACCATAAGAGCACACAATTTTATCATCTCTTCATCAGCATCTATTTCAGGTAAACTTTCAGTTTCTGAATCATCATCATCAGAACTTGATGATTCTGAATCAGACTTTATGATGAGAGCCTTTCCTTTGCCTTTCTTTGAGACAACCACTTTGGGGGATTCCTCCTCAGCCTTAAGATCAACTGTCCTTGATTTTCTCCCATATCTCTTAATTTTTTGATCCATCTCAAGTTCATAAGTCTTGAGCATACCATAAATTTCATCAAGAGTAGTTCATCAAGAGCATAGTTGTTTCTTATAATAGTAGCCTTCAAATTCCAACTTTCAGGAAGAGCTAAAAGAAATTTTAGATTTGAATCTTCAAGATCATATTGCATGTCCACCAGTGACAGATCATTCAAGAGTTTCATAAATCTGTCATATAAGTCAGTTAATGACTCATCACTTTTTGAGTCAAAGTGCTCATACTCTTGAGTAAGTATAGTCCCCATGTTCTTCTTGATTGCATCAGTTCCCTGACATCTTGTCTCCAAAGCATCCCATATCTCCTTTGCAGTCTTGCAATGAATTACCCTGTTTGACATGACATTATTAATGGCACTATGCAGCAAATGCCTTACCTTTGCATCCTTGGCAATGGAAGAGATATCTTCAGTTGTATACTAACTTTTCTCCTTTGGTATGGTCTTTGCTGACTGATCTGCAACTACAACAGAGAGCTTGGTTGGCTTATGGGGTCCTTCATTAATTCTGTCAAGGTATTTTGGATTTGTAGCTTCCAGAAACATAGCCATCTTCACTTTTCATATGGGGTACTCAGAAGGTCTCAGTATGGGAACCCTAATAGTCTCATATCGACTGTGGATTTGAGTCTTTTGAGTTTCTTCAGTTTTGGCCGACTTGGTTGGATTTTCTGCTTCTTCAGACATGATTATTTTGAATCTTTACTGTATGTGTGTTAACAGATAGGCTCTGATACCACTTGTTAGGTCACACAACACTGTAGAAGGGGGTTGAATACAGTGTAGAATACAATCAAATCGATTTCGAACACAAGTAATAGTAAAGAGATATATTCAATATAATAAACTCTGTTATAATGGAAATGTTCTCTCTCAGTGATGAACAAATATCACGAGAGCTGCTAGGTTACAATGTATGATCTTCTCGATAATGATAACACATATAGTGTAAATCTATGTCTGTGTTTATATAGTACACAGTTACAAGATAACTTCTAATTGATATGAAATATAATTCTGTCTCCTAAAATATATCAATCAGATATCTTATACAAGTCTTCAAGTCCTCTAACTCTTTCCATGCATATCTTCTTTTGTATTAGTCGCGATCTTCTTTCCTGTAAATCAGCTTCCTTCCTTAACTATTAGTCCTCTCGTACTTAAGTTCTCATATCCATCTTCTGATATTTATCTTCTGATAAAAAAAGTTTTGATATCCTTAAATTCTGACTTCCACTAAGTACTGATTCCAGTAAGTACTGATATTTCCTGTTTGTTAAAATCTGAAAACTAAACATGAAACAAATTAGACATGACATCTCAAATATATCTAACATAAATAGAATAAAGTTGCGCACTAAAGTTTTGTATAATTGATTCTGGATTCATATGAAGCCCAAGAGGGAGATTGTTATTATTATTTTTAATAATAATTATTATTTTATGGGCTACATATAAATATATCATTTATATTTGTTATTAATTATATTAGGTTAAATTAAGTGATCAAATAAGAAACCGAATTAGATTTTAATTTATTGTATGAACCTAATAAGAGGATACCAAATACCAGACCCAATTAAATTATAATAGGAGATTTAATTAGGTGGTATATAAAAAGCGTTATAGTCCCCAATATATCAAGTACACGTAACGACTTATCTTCTATCCATCAGAGAGAGCTATTTGAGAAACCCTAAGGAGTACTTGGTTGAGGAAGACAATAATCAAGGACACTATATAGATTCAGATACCGTTACGATTATCGACTTATGGATTCAGGTACGCTTCCGCTTTCGGTTTAACCTCGATAATTAGATATGATGATTACGGTCCTTGTCTCTATTTTGGAGAATTATGTGTTTATAGAATTATTAAATTCTATCATTCAATTCTAAAGCTAGTTATTTTCCAAGACCTCTGCCTACTCCCGTTAGTAGCCCCATTTCCAACATAATCTTATACTCCCTATATCTCATATTATGTGTCACATTTGCTTTTATAGAAGTCGAATTTACCAAATTTTGACTAACGATTAAACATTACTCGTATATTATTTCAAAAAACTAAAAATTATATATTAAAGTAGATTGAATCTACTTTCCGGTGATGTAATTTTTTTATTTTGTTCAATTATAAATTATTAATAAATTTCATTCAAACTTAAGTCAATTTGACCGACACAAATCTAAAGAAGACACATAATATGAGATGGAGGGAATATTATTTTTCAAACGCTTTCCTAGAAAGCTAATTTTTGAGTCAAGGAGGGAATGGAAGGCGCATTTTAAGATAATACTCATTTCACCCATTTTTTTACACTTTCCTTTTTTGGATATTCAATCCAATTGTTTATATTTCAATCTAATTTACCAAAAATAGAAAATGAGTCTCATCACTTTCCCACTTTCTTTTCCCTTTTCACATTACTCCATTATCTTCTTTTTATACATGTTAAAAATCAATGGGTTCCTACTATTTCACTCACTTTTTTTTCACTATTATATATATATATATATATATATATATATATATCTTAACTCCCGTATCTAAATCAAATGTAAAAAATTAATCGGGATGTAGGGAGTAATATATTTTCGTGTCTAGTATAAAATGTTTGAGAAAAACTTAATTAAAACACTCAATTAAAACTTATACTATATTCTAACAAATTTTTTATGTTGTTCATATGACACTTGGTGCTAAAATTGTATTCCATTTAATTATCTTCTTGATGTGATACTTAGAGCTAAAATTGTATTTGTATTCCTTTCATCATCATATGTAGCTTATCTCCGACCATTAATATATATTGAAAAGAACGTACTAAAATTAACATAAAATTTTGGACGGTTTCTGGAGTTGTAAAAGTTCAATTTTAGAAAGAACGGATTTTTATCAAAGAATCATATAATTAGATTTTATCATGAGGATTTTTTTTAAAACTTTTAAGGTATTAGGGAGATAAAGAGAGACGTACTTTTGTTTTTTGGAACTTATACGGCTTTGGGAAAATTAATTAAGTGCAGTGAAGTGAGGTAAGTGCTTTAAACCCTCTCGATTGGAGGGTTTATATGTTTAAATTAATTTTAAGCTTACAAGCAGAGCGGTGCATGAGATTCAAGGCTTTATATGTCCTTTACAAAGTTAAAAAAATATGCCCCAAGTACTAATAATAAAAAATAATAGTAAATATATGCAATACTAAAATTTAATTATTTCTAACATAAATAAAATTAATTATAAATTAAACAAATATTAAAAGTACATAAAAATAAGATAAAATAATAATAAAAAATTAAATAATGACATAAAATCTAATTCACATTTAAACATATTTACATCTATATATAAATATTAATTAATTAATTTAAATTTTTTATTGAATATGTAAATATTACTCTAATTTAAAATAAACTAATTATCTAAAAATTATATTATTTTAAAAAATAATTTAATTTACAAGTTGTTTAAGAAAAACTATTATTCCCCTTATATTTTATCATCAAAACTAGTAGTCTATAGTGGTATCAAAAAAATAATATTCCTATTTCCCATGTAATATTTTCCTAATTTTTTTTGTAACTTACTTAATATTTACAATTAAAATATTTTTTATAAATTTTGCCAGGAATAATAATTTATAATTATTTAATATTTACTACTTACTCCGTCCTTTTAATTTGTTATCAAAAAGATTGGGTAGGAAGATTAAGAAATATAAATAAAATAGTGAAAGAGAAAAAAAAAAGTGGGGGAAGTGGTGATACAAATGTGCGGAAGAAATGGTAGTGAACTTGAAACGGAAAGGTTAGCAGCCCCAAGGTCATGAATGCAGCAAGTACTGCCAGTTGTTGTCATGTATTTGGATAATCCAAACCCCACTGTTCAGGCTTTTGCTGTTTTAGGCCTGACTAGGAGTTTTTTAAAAGTAAGGAAGTAAGTGGTAAGGAGGTAAAATACTTTTATCACATTTTTGAAGTGAAAGTTTTTGAATGAAAGTTTGTTAAATTTACATTCATTATCACTTGCTTTGGCTTCTTTTAAAAACTTGAGAGCATAATATAAATGCAAGTGAAACTACTTTACTCACCCACCACTTGCTTTACTTCCTAATTAAAACTAGGGAGTAAGAGCTTAATGAAAGTTAATTAATTGATATGCAGTAACATTTTACCATGAATCACACTACTTATTTGAAGGTGATTGTGAATGTTTTTTTAGATACTATCCATATATGGATAACCAGATGATGAACCAAATAGGTCAAAGCCACATATTGTTCAAGGCCAAGAAAGTGAAAAAAAGCCTTTTAATCTAAATTCTCTCACATTAATCTACATTATACTAAAAGAAAGTATAAATTTTCATTAGAACTCTCTCACATTAATCTACATTATATTAAAAGAAAGTAGAGCTGACATCATTATAGCTTACATGTCAAACTCTCTAACAGCTTAAAATTAAGTGCGTAAAAATCTCATCAATTTGATAATGTTACCTTCTACTAATAATTTTTTCTTTATTTAATTTACTTTTATTCAAATATATATCTCTCTCTCTTTTTTCATTTATTACCTCCATTAATTCTCTCTCTTACCCATTTCGTATTTCTCATTCTTCCTCATTTTTATATTCTTAAATTAATAATTTCCAATAATTCATTTTTCTTTACTAATTTATCTTATTCAAAATTAATTTTATTTACACAAATATTTATTTTTATATTTTTATATTTTAAAAAAAATGGATAATCGATATTTGTTATTTGGATAATATTATTTTTTAAATTTCTATAATTATAATTTTATTCTCTTCTCATTATTATGTATAAAAATATTACATTAATATATATTTAAATTAAATTATTTTAAAAAAACTTTTAAAAAATAATTATAATGTAACCGAGCATTTGCCGAGAAATTAATCTAGTTAGCTAAAAAAGATCAATCACGCACAAGAAGAAAAAGTATTTCGGTGAAAAAGTTTCCTTTATCAAAAATCCAAATTAAACATTTATCACCAAGTGGATGAAAAAACGTAAAATCAAATTAGGTGGCATTAGTACAAATTCGACCTTTCACGTCGGTTAAATGTGTCATATATGTCGGCATTTTACCGAGGTACAGAGAATATATTTAACTAGTTTTTACATTGGCTAAAATTGCGACGTATATATACATCACTTTATAATCGACATAAAAGAGGAAAAACATGATGTATATTGTTTAAATAACTGACATATAAAAGCCAAACAGTCGACTTATAAGTTCTAAATCCGACGTATATTGTTTGCATATTTACGTCGGTTTCTTTACTAATCGAGACATATGTGCATTTTATATGTTGCTTTCATTTTTAAGAACCGTCGGATTTTGTAAAAATAATTTGAAATACCTGTTTATTCATACATTAAATCACAAATTTCTACTATTGCAAGCTAAAATATTAAATTGATGTAAAAGAACTCGTACTCCAAAATTCTCAACATAATGATTTAATAAATTAAAATAATAATTATCCTACACTTGAAAATCATCCACAATATTATAAAATCTTGATACAATATTTAACCATATCATACATTATATCAACCACTCATTTTATTTATTATTTTGTGTTCCGAACACACTCTAATTTTTGCTCTTCCTCCAATCCATTTAACACATTGGCCATGCTCTTTATTCCAGTCAATACGTCATCCTGATCACATGGGGTCCACAAACCGATTTTTCCCTTCACACTCTCCATGTCCACAACGTAGAAAAAGTTATACACTACACAGATTAGTGTAATATAAAGCACAAGTTAATTAATACTCACAAAAATAAGATAAATAGGAGTATGTAAAAATTAGATTCATTCAGCAACAAATGCAATAACAATATTACCATAAATGATGAAAAAATGACCTGCCACTCTTCCAGGGAGAATCAATAGTAGCGGCTATTTGCGCTTGACTATTCCCCCTTTTCCACTTACAAAAATAAATTGAACATGTTAAATCAACAAATCTGTATAGGAAATATGCAAGCTCAAAATAAATAAAAAATTGATCCAAGAAAAATAAAAGAATATCAACTTATTCGCAGTAGATTTGATTGCATTACTTATTTTAAATGTAATGTATTTACATTAATATATCATTTTTGGAATTAATAAATTATTAAAACATTGACCCAGGCTGGTAACATGTAGGATTCTAATAGCACACTTCCTAAGTCCATATTATTGTTGCATTCCAAACAGATCAATTTGCTGAGACCTATGAGAAAAAACAACAAAAATTAATATCTAATGCAGACCAACCAGGCCTGACAAGAATTAATTTTTTCACCATATTACAATAATAGCAATCACAATTTTATCTCAAAAATATCCCAGATCTTGATACACAAGCGAACACCTTGAAAGCTAATTGCAATAATATGTTAGATTATGATTTAAGGTGCAATCCATTTGTTACATTTAAACATTTATTATTTAAGTATCTAGAGTAGGGTATCGTATTGTATTGGAGCAGTCATTTAGCTACATGGACCATATCATCTTTATGGGATTATGTGCCCATTATGTGTCATCTTTGGCGAGTAACAGAATGACACATATAGTAAGGAGACTCGTGGTTTTTTATACCTATTGACATGATAGGAGAGAATTATGTGTGACTTGTTCCTCATTTTACTTTCATCTTGTATTCCTCTTTCCAGAAATTTATTTATAATGGAGTTTTGTTCTTCTTTCATTCTGTCGTGTTATTTTCATTTTATTTTACATTTCGATTAAGTAAACTGTTACAAGTGATATCAAAGCATACGCTCCTCGACATCAGAATCATGGCGGATGGTACAGATTTGGATAATTATCCCGAAACCGGTATCGTTTTGGATCTGTTTTTATAAATAAACGTACTATTTTATATCCGGTATGATCCAACGAGGTACCAATATTCCGTAAATATAAATAACCATTACCGTATTTTATTTTATACAGAAAATTATTTGCATCCAGTAATTATATAATTTTATAGAGAAAAATCCTAATTTCTTATAACCTTCTGAGAATCAAACTATAATTTCGAGGTGTTATTGAAATCTGCTCGGGAAGCTCTGGTAATCAAAATGAAGGATTTAAGGAGTACTATCAGATTCTTCAAGTTTCAGAACTACATAAATTAATGTTTATTTTCTATATTTTTATTTATTTTCGAATTATTTTGATTAAATTATGAATTTTTGTTCGGATGATTGTTTGGACGATTTGATGATTGATGTTGTAGAGCGTTTCTTCCTCGTGATTTTGATATATTATATGACTGATTTGGAGTTCAATAACATGTTCAAAATTGAGTTCAATTTTCGAATTTCAAAATTAGGGTTTATAACCCGTATGAATGTTTTTAATTGAAATTTGAGGCTTTTTGTTCTAGGGGTTAGTAGATGTTTTTGTTGATTATATCGTGTTCCTTGTTGAATTTGCAATCAATTCATGTATATTACAACAACTGAAGATTCTCGGTTTGCTCGAATCGAAGCAAACAAAGTTCGCCGGAACCGGCGAACTTCCCGTCCAACTCCGGGGTTATTAGAACGATTTGATTGTTGGGTTGTGTTCCTGGTGATTAGGAGAAGTGATCTGGAGCTTTTGGAGGTGTGAGGATACCGGGAACGCCGTCTCCGGTGAGACAGGGCGTTTTCCGGCGACGGGGTTGTAAAATTGCACTTTAGTCCTTGTATTTTTGAAAATGATGAAGTTTGGTCCCTGAACTTTCCAGAATTTGCAAAAATAGGATTGTTGTTTATAAATTATTTAAAAATCATATTTTCTATTTATTTTAATTACAGAAATTCGTTTTTAATTATTAAAAATTTTAAAAATTATTATTTTAATTTCAAAAATTATTTTTAATTCAAAAATAAATTTGAATTCATTTTAGTTAATAATTAATTAGTTAATTGGTTAATTAATTCTAAAATTAATTGCTTAATTGATTTAATTAATTATTAATTAATTTTAATTAAATATTTAAATAGATTTAATTATTTATTTTTGATTTAAAAATTCCGAAAAATAGTTTCGAGCTTTAAAATATTATTTTAAATTGATTTCAAGGCTCGATTATTATTATAAAATTATTTTGAAGCCAGAATCGGCCAACCAAAACCTGTTATTTTATTTCAAAAAAATGGTTCAATGACCCGTTTAAATTCCGAAAAATGTTTAAAAATCCATATTAAGTATCTGAAAAATCCATTTAACATCAAACCTTCTTTGAAAAGTATTTTTAATCAAACATCTTACGTGTTATGTGTTATATGTGCATTGATTAACATGTTAAATGCGTATGTGTACGTTATATGACTGTTTTGATCGTATCTTTCAATCTTTAAATCGGATTTGGGTAAAACGGAGGGTAGATAGAAGCTTATATTAAGTAGAATTATATGAGTTGAGTATTGATAGATACTTATGCTATGTGTGCAGAAGAGGCAAGGCATAGGAAAGGGAAGCAAGTAGTCGAGGAGAATGAGGTTGTGATTAAAAGCTAGTATAGTGTAGCAAGCTAATACAAGGCAAGTGTTCTGAACTTTCTCGAGATATACTGTGAATAGTTGATAGTTCTGTTTTATATTGCAAGTACTTTGAAGCACTGAACCCTAAACTTTGATTCCAGTTATTGATCCTTGAGCCGTAAACCTTATTCTTTCTGAACCTTTGATTATTGAAGACCCGAATACAAACCACAGATATACGATACTACTCCACAAATACATACAAACTAAATACTGAACACTGAACCAGAATTACTTACATACTCAAACTATTGTACCTTATACATTGAAAGACCAAATCCTTGTAACTTTAAAACTTTGACTCTTTTGTTATCCAATTCTTTCACCACCTGATAGCCATTCTTTGTAATTGCCATATTATTTCCTTGTGAAGATTGAAACCATCTCATGATTGGAAATCCAATGTTGTTTATGAATCTGTTTATTGCTTTACATTGTTTATTCTGTTATTGTGATAGAATTGGATTGTTTTATAAAATTATGGACCAGATTCATGGTCAGACCAGATTGGTGGTCAAGTTAGGCCAATGTGTGCCTTGGATCCAGTAATTAGAGTTGGATCCAGTAATTAGAGCAGAGCTGTGTGCCTTGCTCGGGGTTAGTGCGTGACTGATCAGCAGCCTAAACTTGGTTTTTAAAATGAAAATCTAATATCCAATTCTAAATCATTATTCATTGTTCACTTGATACTTTACCTCATTTCACTTGATCATTATTTATTCTCAGTATTGTGAATGTGACTTGCTGAGCTAGTTAGCTCATTTGTGCGATTTCGTTTATACTCTTTTCCAGTTAAGAAGGAACCGGTTGGTAGCGAGGATCCCCAATCCAGTGCGAGAGCTAGGATTCCAAGTGTGTGTGTGTGGACCCCAAACTTCTGACCCGGGTTTGGAGGGCGCCGCAGGTTTGGTATGAGAGCTACAGGTTATAAGTCACTAACACAAACCTAGATTGATGGGAATGGGTAGATTGTTAGGATTAGAAGTAAGCAAGTAGAAAGATACAAAGTCGAGAGGTTGAGTGCAACAGTATAACAAGTATTAGTATGATTCACGTTATGGTTCGAGATTCTTATTTTGTGATATAATTTCAGATAGCAGCGATGACCGGCTCTTTCATCCCATTACCAGCTGACCACTCTGAGCCCTTAGTTGGAGGACCATCTTCAGATTCACGTCATATTGCTCTACCAGTGTTGGCTATTCTACCCCAGCTGTGTTGCAGCCTGTACCACTACAGGCCATTCCACCCCCGGGCATGAGGCCACCTATCAGAGGACCCCCACCTGCTGATTCAGATTCTACTGGGCATTTAGTTACGGGTGCCCCATTCAAGTCTATATTGCATCATGTTCCTTATTACATGTATGAGGCTCTTTTTCTGGAGCGTGATTCCCTGTTTGCACAGATTCGAGAGCTGCAACATATAATCAGGACTACATATGTTGATCGTAGTGTGAGAGAGCTTTGAGAGGAGATCCACGTGACACGCGGGATTCTTGAGGCCAGACTGCATGGAGCTATATTAGCCGGCCCTGATGCATTTATCGGATGGGCTAGGGAGGTGATGGAGGACCTCGAGAGGCTACGCGGACCAGAGTTTCCTTGGAGGTAGAGACAGAGATACAAAGATGGAGATGTTGAGCAGTATTGTTGTGGTTGTTTATTATGTACAGTAGTGTGTAGTAGTATCAGTAGACTTTTGGGTTATATTTATAGACTAGATCTGCTAACTAGTGAGTAAGTTTGTTGTACCCTTTTGCTTTTACTTCTGAAACATTTTTACGCTTGTACTACCTAAAACTTTTGATATATATATATATCAGTACCTTTTCCTTTCTAGCATTGTCATTTATGTTACTGCACCTGTTTTACTTTACTTATTGCACCAGTTATACCTCTTGTGATACCATATACCCTAACCCCTTAACTGTTTACATTCTGTAAAGGAGCATGCAATTTACTTAGTTCAACTGTTACAACTGCTTTCAAAAAGAGATATTTCTGTTTTATAAAACTTTTCTTTTATGCAAAGAATTTGATTTAAAGGCTAAATAAGTTGTTTGAGTCTTTACAGAAAATGCCTCCTAGAAGAAATAACCATTTTAACACCCAGAATGAAAAAACCAACAACAAAAACCAAGATAATACCAACCAGAATGCAAACCCAGGACTTATAGACCCAACAGTAGCCCAGATTCTTAAGATCTTGGTTCAACAAATAGTTCACCTGACTCAACAGCAACAAAGACAGACCAACCCCCAGGTAACTTTCAAAACTTTTCAGGCGGTGAATCCACTGGAATTGAAGGGTTCTTTAGATCCAATTGAACCGAATGTTTGGTTAAAGGAAATAGAGAAGTATTTGCCTTAGTCAAGGTAAAGGAAGAACAGAAGGTTGAGTTTGCAAGTTATTATTTGAAGAATGAGGCCATCTACTGGTGGGAAACTGTAAAGACATTGAAAGGTATAGATGCTATTACTTGGGAAAGGTTCAAAGAATTGTTTTTAGAAAAATATTTTCCCCAGTTTGTTCAGGACCAGATGGAGTTGAAGTTTTTGGAGCCAAAGTAGGGAAGTATGTCGGTAGCTGATTATGAAAGTAAGTTTGAGGAATTGTCAAAATTTGTGCCATCATATGTGCATACTGACAGGAAGAAAGCTAAGAGATTTCAGCAAGGTCTAAAGCCATGGATCAGAGGGAAGGTAGCCATATTTGAATTGGATACCTATGCAGGAGTTGTACAGAAGGCCATGATTGCAGAAACAGAGAGTGAGATGTCACAAAAGAGAAGGAAAGTGAGAAAAGAAAGTTTGAAGGGAATGAAGGACAATCAAAACCAGGGAAGTTTCCAGATTTTAAGAAGGACAAGTTTCAGCCAGGAAGGAATTCTAATTTCAAGAAGCAGAATGGAGGCGACGGAGGTCAAGGTAACCGTCCAGCCAATGTGAATCAGCCAAATCTGTTGAGGCTAACTTTTCCAGATTGTCAAGTATGTGGGAAGAAGCACAGAGGAGTTTGTAATAAGTTGAGTGTGGTTTGTTTCAAGTGTAATCAGAAAGGGCACTATTCGAGGGAGTGCCGTAACCAGCCAGCAAGCGAGCAAGTGAGCAAGGATCAGCCTACCCAGAATCCAACAGTTAAGGTTCCAACCGTTGGGTTTACATGTTTTAAATGTGCGAAGCCAAGACATATAACAAGGGATTGCAAGACACCAACCCCAGTCAGTAATGCATTGAGGATTATGGGATCTACTCCAGCAGTGAATGAGACTCCAAGGGCTAGATTTTTTGATATGTCTATGAATGACGCTATTCAGGACACTGATGTCGTGGCAGGTAGGCTTAATATGGATTTTTTATGTGCCAAAGTGTTAATAGATTTAGGAGCAACTCGATCGTTTATTTCTCAAGATTTTGTTAGTAAGTTAAATTGTCCAGTTGAGTATTTAAATTGTCCAGTTTAGGAGCAACTGTGGAATTAACAAATGAAGAACGTGTATCTGTTAATCAAGTTTGTGGGAATTATGAAATTGAGATTTCTGGTAATAAGTTATGTGTGGATTTGATACCATTTAAGCTAGGAGAGAGTTTGACGTTATCTTAGGAATGGATTTGTTACCTAAGCATGATTCCTAAATAGACTGTCATAATAAGAAGGTAATTATAAAGACGCCAGACGAAATGATAGTAACCTTAAGGGCCAGAAGCAAGCAATGAAGTTCTTAACGATGATCCAAGCTAAAAGTTTACTATGACAAGGATGCGAGCATTTCATTGCATATGTACTTGATAGAAGTCAGGAGCCATCAAAACTTGAAGATATTCCGATAGTCAATGAATTTCCAGACGTGTTTCCCGATGAGTTACCAGGACTTCCTTCAGACAGAGAAATTGAGTTTGCAATCGACTTAGCACCTGGAACGGAAGCAGTATCCAAGGCCCCGTACAGAATGACGCTCGTCAAAATGAAGGAATTAGCAAAACAATTACAAGAGTTGTTAGAGAAAGGAGTAATCAGACCCAGTATATCCCCGTGGGGTGCACCAGTATTATTTGTCAAGAAGAAGGATGGGAGCATGAGACTGTGCATCGACTACCGAGAGCTCAACAAGCTTATAATCAAGAATAAGTATCTGTTATCTCGAATTGATGATTTGTTTGACCAGTTTAAAGGAGCCAAGTACTTTTCCAAGATTGATTTGAGATCGGGATATCACCAACTAAAGATTAAGCCAAAGGATATACCAAAGACATCTTTCAGAACAAGGTACGGACATTATGATTTTTTATTAATGTCTTTTGGATTAACCAATGCCCCGACAACATTTATGGACCTGATGAACAAAATTTTCAAGGAATATCTGGACAAGTTTGTTATTGTGTTTATAAATGATATTTTGATTTATTCAAAGACAGAAAAGAATCATGCAGAACATTTGAGGACAACTTTGGAGATTTTGAGGAAGAAAAAGTTATATGATAAATTCTCGAAGTGTGAGTTTTGGCTACAGGAAGTTCAGTTTTTAGGACATATAGTCAGTAATGAAGGGATCAAAGTGGATCCGCCAAATATTGAAGCTATTACAAATTGGGAAAGGCCGAAAACACCGACAGAAGTAAAAAGTTTCTTGGGATTAGCGGGATATTATCGGCGATTTGTTCAATATTTCTCAAGAATTGCAACACCATTGACAAAGATTACACGGAAGCATGAAAAGTTTATATGGAACGATAAATGTGTAGAAAGCTTTCAGGAATTGAAGCAAAGATTAATTACATCACCTGTTTTGTCACTTTTAGATGACCAAGGGAATTTTGTAATCTACAGCGATGCTTCTCATAAAGGACTAGGATGTGTTCTGATGTAGCACGATAAGGTTATTGCATATGCGTCAAGGTAACTAAAACCACACGAACAAAAGTATCCTACTCATGATTTGGAGCTAGCAGCCATAGTATTCGCTTTGAATATTTGGAGACATTATTTATATGGAGAAAAATGTGAGATTTATACAGATCACAAAAGTTTGAAGTACATATTCACACAAAAAGAGCTTAACATGAGACAAAGAAGATGGTTAGAGTTGATTAAGGATTACGATTGCACAATTAACTACCATCCCGGCAAAGCAAATGTTGTGGCGGACATGTTAAGTCGAAAAGAAAAGTTGAATGTGTTATCAGTACCCGAGGAGATATACAAGGATTTTCAGAAATTGGAATTGGAGATCAGAGTTTGCAAGCCCTGATGAAGTAAAAAGGTATAGTATGACTTTCCAGCCAGAGTTGTTAGAAAAGATAAGGAAGTGTCAAGAGGAGATAATGGATCAGGACATCAATCATTCGGTAGGTGAAGAGTTATGCACACAAAAGGACGATCAAGGTATTCTTAGGTTTTCTTTTAGAATTTGGATTCCACCAGTAACAGAATTGAAGAATGAAATTTTAGAGGAAGCTCATAATTCAAGGTATTCAATCCATCCAGGGAGTAAAAAGATGTACAGAGATTTAAAGGAAAATTACTGGTGGCCAGATATGAAGAGGGAGATTGTAGAATGGGTTATCAGATGTTATACATGTCAGAGAGTCAAGGCAGAGCACCAGAGACCAAGTGGATTATTGCAGCCATTAGAGATTCCAGAATGGAAGTGGGAGCACATTGCCATGGATTTCATAGTCGGATTACCAAGGACAAAAGCCAATCACGATGCCATTTGGGTTATAGTGGACAGACTTACCAAGTCAGCTCATTTTCTGCCTATAAATGAAAGATTTTCACGGGACAAGTTGGTCCATATGTACCTGAAAGAGATCATAGTTCGTCATGGGGTTACTGTGTCTATCGTATCCCATCGAGATCCGAGATTTAATTCAAGATTTTGGAAGAGTTTTTAAGAATGTTTGGGAACAAGACTGAATATAAGTACGGCCTACCATCCACAGACGGGCGGCCAAAGTGAACGAACAATCCAGACAATTGAAGACATGTTACGCATTTGTGCTATTGATTTCAAAAGAAGTTGGAATGAGCATAACCACAGGGATGTCCTCAATCCTAAGGGATTCCTTCTTTACATCCTTTACGTAAGCCAAATAAGCTTCGCATCCTTGTCGTAATAATCTTTTTGTCTGAATTGTCTTTAGAAACTTTCTCTCTTGCTTTCCCCCTTTAAATATCACTTCAGTTCCATCCTTGAACCTCAATTTCAAATTCTTACATCTATATTTAATTTGCGCATCGTGGTTCGCGAACTAATCCATTCCAAGTATGACGTCGAATTCTCTTAACTTAAATGGTATTAAGTCCCCAGTAAAGTACTGACCTTCTATAACAATATCACAATTAGGACAAATCCTATCGACAATTAATCTTTCCTGAATTGCTACTTCGATAACCAAACTAGATTCTAAAGGGTACGCAACACACTTTAATCTATCAAAAAGATCTAGTAGCTCTAGAATCCATTAACACTTTAACTTCTACTGAATTTACAACAAGCGTACCTGCTACCACATTCACATCTTGCTCGATATCTTTCATTGTCATATTAAATGTTCGTGCCCTTGGCTGAACTGATTATGCTTGTTGGGGTGGTGGTCCAACAATTCTCAAGACATTTTCCTTCTGAACAACTCGAATCAAAACTACAATAAGAGACTCGAATCCTTATTTCTTTTAAAAACCGAATACCAATCCTTGTGATCAACTCACATTAAACAAATATCACTTTGCATGCAAATTAAAATTAGCATATCCATCTCACATATCACAAAATCACTTAAAATACTTAATCATGCAATTCGACTTCTTAAAACTATACAAGCTAACATACATGATCCATAACATGTGTAATCCTAACCATCCTTAAAATCATTATTTTTCACCATTGTTTTATAAAAATTCGAACCATAAAGGCTCTTAATTCAAACAAAAATCACAATTTTGACATTTAAAAAGTTTCTTAGTTTCTACACAATCATCAATCAATCAATGCAAGACTTCTAAATATCAATTACCTTTAGAAATAATTACCTAACATTTTTTATCAAAAATTCGAACCAAAACATGTTGGAAACCGAATGAAACTTAGAAAATCAACATGCATCCATTTTCAATAACATGCATAAATATTTTAGTGACATGCATCAATATTTAGTCAACTAATCATATAATCAACTGCCAATAATCATTCTATTCAAACTTATAAGCATAAACTTTGATTTAAAAATCAAAAATCCAATCAAGCACTAAACAAGTAACATGCATTTTACAATTCATCTTCTTTAGACTAAAGCAAATGGAAGATCAAGTTTAAACAAAACCACCGGTCCTTTTTGGTCATGGCCGGGGTGGTTGAATTCGAGGGTGCCCATGCAAGGGCCTCCCTTCGAATTTTGGACCTCTATACCTTGTAAAACTAATTTACTATACACCCTTATGAACATACATCAAGAAATTATACTTTTCTTGAATATACTCTAAGAGAGGGTTTTATAAAAACTTACTCAAGAACTTACATGAAAATGATGTAGTGATAGAGGATTAGAAATGGTTACTATTGATGGTAAAAGCTTCGAAAACTAACTAGATTTTGATCTCGCATGTGAGAGAGAGAGAGGGAGAGAGAAAAGAAGAATTCTAGAGAAAGAGAGAGAGAGATGGGAGAAAAGAGAGAAAAGAGAGAGAGAGTAAGCTGGGAAGGAAGGAGGAGGGGAGGAGGGAGTATATATAGTGGAGTGGAGGGGCAACATGATAATTCACAATTGCTTTTCTCTTTTCTTTTCTAGAAAATTCTAGAACTATAAAGTAACAAAAATAAAAACAGCTTTATAAATTATAAAAATTACACAACTTTTATTTTTAAAATAAATATCTTTAAATTAGCCCTCTCCTCATATTTTTAAAATAATTTTTGAGTAAACAGATCATTTTCTATAAATTTTACAATTAACTCTCAGATAATAGAAATAACCTTTCGAAAATCATTTTAAAATATCAGAATATCAGAATAAATTCAACCATCATTTTTAGAAAGTCTCTAGGACTATTTCAAAGATTATAAATAAATTTCACACTTTGATCATACTCCAATAATTTTATAAAAATAAATAAGGATCAAATAATCCTTATTTTTATTCAATAAATCCTTTTTGCGAATAATTAAATACTCGCGAATCTCAGAATCACATTCCTAACTCTAAAATATCATATATCACATAGTAACATCATCCACATTTCACATTTGTACACCTCAACATATAATTTCCCCATGTAAATGCTAATTACGCTTATAACAATTACCGGTAATTCAAATAGCAATATAACTTTCACATTTATGACTCCATACAACAGAAACACACAGAGGACTAGATATCTTTCATATCCTAATATAATCCATGAATTCTCTTATTTTAATCCTTTTTTTCATTTAATGCACCTTTCTTATAATGGGTCCCATTCTGTCTGATGACTTGACAACAACTGATTAATTTATGTTTTCTTAAAACATAACTTATGCATTTTGCTGACTCGTCAAACTGGATCGAGTCATTTTACGATCCCTTATACTTTTTTACAGAACCACACATAAGCTACAAAATTATATAACTTTATATTTATAATCATAAATCCACACATAGATCACAAATCTATACTTTATCATATGATTACATCGCGAAAATCCAAGTCATTACAATCTACCCCCCCTTAAAAGGATTTTATCCTCAGAATCTAGTCTAAGCAAATAAATGGGGATATTTCTCACACATTTCTCTTTCTAATTTCCAAGTTGATTCTTCTACCTTAGGATTTTTCCACAAAACTCTAACTAATGGCACCACTTTATTTCTAAGCGCTTTTTCTTTCTGATCTAAAATTTATACGGGTTGTTCCATATAAGAAAAATTTTGCTGAATTTCCATGGGTTCCAATTAGTACGTCACTGGAATCTGCGTTATAATTCTTCAAAAGAAATGCGCAGACTTTTTCAATCGATCAGTGATCACCCAAACTGAGTCATGATTAGCCTTGGTCTTTGGTAATCCTACCACAAAATCCATTGCGATATGTTCTCACTTCCATTCAGGTATGTCTAGTGGTTGAAGCAATTCGCTCGGTCATTGGTGTTCCGCCTTTACTCTTTGACAAGTATATCATTTACTTATCCACTCTGTAATTTCCTTTTTCATATTCAGCCACCAATAGTTCTCTTTCAAGTCCTTGTACATTTTCGTACTTCTAGGATGAATCAAAAACCTCGAGTTATGCATTTCATGTAAAATCCTGTGCTTTAGCTCTACAACATTTGGAATCCAAATACGTAAATTAAATCTGTATATTCCTTTATCATCCTTTTGAGTCTTAATTTCTTCTCCAAGTAATTTATCTTTCTCATACTCTATCACTTAATCCTGACAATGTCGAATCTTTTTCAGACTGGATGAAATGCCATGGTATAAATTATTTTATTCTCTATCTCCGGGATTTGCACTTCTGTCTCCAATTTCATAAATTCATTGATCAATTCTACAGATGAAGTTAACATATTAAATCTTTCCTTGCGGCTTACCGCATCCGCTATGACATTTGCTTTTCCGGGATGATAACTTATCATGCAGTCGTAATCCTTGATTAATTCCAACCATCTCCTTTGTCTCATATTCAACTCTTTTTGTGTAAAGATATATTCCAAGCTCTTGTGGTCCGTATAAATTTCATATTTCTCTTCGTACAAATAGTGTCTCCAAATCTTAAGAGCAATCACAATCACTGTTAATTCCATTTTATGCGTAAGATATCTCTGCTTATGCGGCTTTAACTAACGTGATGCATACGCTATTACCTTTCCATGCTACATCAACACTCAACCTAAACCTTTATACGAAACATTACTATATATCACAAACTCACCCTTCTCATCAGGTAGAACCAATATTAGTGCAGAAACTAACCTTTTCTTTAGCTCTTGGAAGATTTCTTTACAGTTATCTGTCCAAACAATTTTTTTTTCATTTTTCTTCGTCAACTTAGTCAGTGGAACTGCAATCTTAGAAAAACCTTGACTGAATCGTTGATAATATCCAGCTAGTCCCAAAAAGCTTCTCACTTATATTGGAGTCTTTGGCCTTTCCCTATTCATAACAGCTTCAATCTTCGCAGGATCTACTTTGATACCTTCACTATTGATTACGTGTCCAAGAAACTGAACTTCATTTAACCAAAATTCACATCTAGAAAATTTCTGACCTTGAGTAAATCACAACTACTTTTACTTCTAATAGGACTTCATTTTGAATAAAGCCAAACTTTTTGACTGTTTCATCAAAATGAATATTCCATTTCCTTAAGGTTTGCTTCAATCTAGAAATAGATAGAAGCAACTTATAAACCATCTTAACAAACTTTGGATCGACAAAACCCTGAGGTTGTATCAAATATACATCCTCTTTAAGGCTCCCACATAAAAAAAGGGTTAGACATCCATTTGCTAAATCTAATAGTCAAAGTAATCAATAATTGTTAGTAAAATCTTAATGGACATGACCATAGAAACCGGTGAAGATGTCTCATCATATTCTATACCATGAATTTGTTTGAAACCTTTTGCCTTTATTCGCGCCTTATAGGTCTTTACTTTACCATCCATGTCAATTTTTTTCTTGAAAACCCATTTGCGCCTTGAGTAAACTATTGATCACAACTATATTTGATACGTGTCCACAATTTCTATTTCCTCAAGATTTCCAAAGCAATACTCAAATGTTCCATGTGCTCCGCTTCTGACCTTGAGTAAATCAAGATATCGTCAATGAATACTATTATAAACTTGTCCAAGTATTTCTTAAATACTCGATTCATAAGATCCATAAAAGCAGCTGGCGCATGTGTCAAGCCAAACACCATTACCAAGAATTCATAGTGTCCATATCTCATTCGAAACGCCGTCTTGGGTTTATCTTATGCCTTAATCTTCAGTTGATGATATCCAGATCGTAAATCGATCTTCGAAAAACAAGTAGCTCCTTTCAATTGAACAAATAAATCATCAATTCGCGGGAGAGGGTACCTATTCTTGATAGTCAACTTATTGAGTTCGTGATAATCGATATATAATCTCATGCTTCCATCTTTCTTCTTTAGGAACGGCACTAGTGCACCCCACGGGGATACACTCGGTCGAATAACTCCTTTATCTAACAATTCTTGTAATTGCATCGCTAGTTCCTTCATTTTAATGGGCGCCATTCGATAAGGGGCTTTCAAAACTGGTTCCGTTCCAGGAGCCAAATCAATTGTGAATTCGCTCTCTCGATCTGGAGGTAGTCCAGGTAATTTATCGGGAAAATCTTTAACCGCAGGGATGTCCTCAAATCTTAAGGGATTTCTTCTGTACATCCTTTACGTGAGCCAAATAAGCTTCGCATCCTTGTCATAACAATCTTCTTGTCTGAGTTGTCTTTAGACACTTTCTCTCTTACTTTTCCCCTTTAAATAACACTTCAGTTCCATCCTTGGACCTCAATTTCAAATTCATACTTCTATATCTGATTTGCGCATCGTGGTTCGCGAACCAATCTCTTCCGAGTATGACGTTAAATTCTCCTAACTTAAATGGTATTAAGTCAGCAGTAAAGTACTGACCTTCCATAACAATATCACAATTTGGACAAACCTATCGATAATAACTCTTTCCTGAATTGCTACTTCGATAACCAAACTAGATTCTAAAGGGTACGCAACACACTTTAATCTATCAAAAAGATCTAGTAGCTCTAGAATCCATTAACAATTTAACTTCTACTGAATTTACAGCAAGCGTACCTGCTACCAGATTACCATCTTGCACGACATCTTTCATTGTCATATTAAATGTTTGTGCCCTTGGTTGAACTGATTGTGCTTATTGGGGTGGTGGTCCAGCAATTCTCAAGACATTTTCCTTCTGAACAGGATCTATACAATTCCTTGCCATATGGTCAGTTTTTCCTCATTTGAAGCATGTTATCTCGGATCTTCCCGCAATATTTGAACATTCCGACGAGTAATTTCCTTTCTGGTTACACTTAAAACATGTCATATTAAGCTTGTTGTACCTTCTCGGGTGTCTCTTTCCACCAGTCTTGCATTCCGGGATTGAAGGTCTATTATCCCTTGTTAACCATCACTACAGTAGATTATAACATAAAAGGGGAACCCGACATTTAACCAAGTATCCCAAGCCTACTGGCGTTGAAAAGAAACAACAACAACTTTTATGGGCTCTACCAGATGTCCCGTCTAAATTCATAACCATAATTAAACATTACGATCCAGAACCTCTCTCAACACTGACATCAGCCACCGCATCAACTTATGAACTCCGCGGACTTCGGCATTAGCATCACTGCAAGGAGGACCCTCAACCAACCATCTACAGGCAACCTGTTCCACCATCTCAATACGAACATGCCACTCGGGCTCTAGTACCAACATCTGCAATCTAGACTTTCGGTTCAACCTATCTACCAAAGATCTCAACTCCCGTATAAGAGTAAACACGAAGTGACGGTCCCGAGCCAAATCATCACCAACATGGGCAGGCAAACATGCACTCTATCAGGAGCTAGGGAATCTGCCCTAACAACTGGGGACTCAGGTATTGTAAATATGGAGTATACATGCATAGGGGTCACAGTATCCTCAGACGGATCATCCTCGGTATCTGAACTAATATAATGGGGCTCTACAGATCCTGGTAGCAAACTATCCTCAGAATCGGTATCACTACCACTATCATCACTATCAGGATCCTGAGATAAAACATAAAACATCAACCAAGAAACAACAGTGGGGTTAAATCCAACCCCCAACTAACTCAATTCCCTAACTCTAACTACTTTCTCAACTATATACTTACTTAGATATACCTAATAGTCTAACTCAACTCTATATGAGTTGAACACTCTCGTAATATTTAATTACCCTTATTACCCTTTTATCCTAACTTTCTCAGGGACTAAATCATGTAGCTCTGATACCAACTTGTGATGCCCTCAAACTCGGGGTTAGGAAAGAGGACCCACAACACTATTTTACTAATATAATAACAGCAGAAAAAAAATATAATACCCTGAAACTAACAGGATCTAACAAGACAAAATATGAGACAAGTTTACAACTACCAATCAGAGTAATATTATTACAACCCAAAAATATAATTTAAACCAAATTATCCGATTCTGACTTGGAATTGACAAATAACCCAAAGTATCTGATTTAGCTAATACACTTCCCACCAATTTATTATCGCTTTCTCACACATCATCTACCTACTCTGGCATCTAGAATCCCACAACACGATAGGGACCACTAGGAACGCTCTTGTGAGCGGTGCACCTAAGTCTGACCATCCTCTTGCTTAACTGCCATTGTTAGATCACCCAAATAAATGAGCTAAAAGGCTCAGCTAGTAAGCATTAGACAATTCTAATATCAAAATAATAATGAGATTCACAATCTCAATAAACTAGGTGGAAGGGTTACAATATCTCTAGGATAGGATTTCAGGATAAGGATTCAATGGGATTTGAGGTTCAAGTGATGTTTATTCAGTTTCGGGATCAATCAATTGGGTTATCAATAGATTCAACAATTTCAAGATGGTTTAATCAATAAACAACAATTTCGAATCATTATAATCAAATTCAAATCATAATTCAAAGATAGTCTTTTTTGCATAATAAAATGTTTTTCATTATTTTAAACAATTTAGAACCCTTTTTGGATTGGATTTATCCATATTTTAATTATAATACGGATGATCAACCCGCACTGACCTCCATCTGGTCATTAAGGTACTTAAGGCAGTTATTTCAGCATATATATTGGACTAGCCCCGCTAGCCTCTTATGTGATTGGACTAGTCCCACTAGCCTCTTATATCTCTATCCAATCTTTAGGAATTCATTAGAAAAACTTTATATTGGAGAACACAGAAGTGTTAACTAAATTCTTTTTAACATTACCATCAATTGAAATTATTTGGACTCTTTCAAGTTGAAAATCATTCTTAGGTTCAATTCAAGAATTCAAAGGAGAATAAACAATTAAAGCTAAGGAAATGTAAGTTGAGTATGTGAACGCCCTCAATCTCGGGGTTAGGAAATAAGAACCCACACACCATTAAACTATCAATAAAATAACATAAACCCCGATTAACTACTAACATGATCTAAACAGAATTAAGTATGAGACAAAACAAAACTATCAACCAACATATTATTATTACAACCCAAAATAATATTTAATTTGCACAATCGATTCCGACTTGGAACCGACAGATAACCCATTGTATCTTTACAAACTTTGCAACTAAGCGCTTGCTCACACAACCTGTACTACCTGCTGTGGCATCTTGAAGCCTACGATATGGTAGGGGCCACCGGGTACGCTCTTATGAGTAGTGCGCCTAAGTCTGACCATCTTGTCGCCTAACTGCCATGGTTAGAACAAAGCAACATATATGAGCATAAAAAGCTCAGCAAGTAACTATATGATAGTTCTATAATGCAGCAATAATAAATATCCAAATCACTTTTAAGGCATTCTATTTTAAATCTGTAGGTGGAAGATTTCTGTCTTCGGGCTATGAAAGGGTTATGAAGAAAGATTTAGGCTTTCAGGAATCAAGGCTTAAGATAGGGTGAAAGCCGACGTTCATAACAAATCATTAACAGGATCTCAAGGATCTTTCAAGTGGAAAGAAAGAACATATTAAACTATGGGAATCAATTATATGATTGATAACAATATCAAAATAAGAATCAGGGTTCTCAAAGCTGTATGCTAAATAATAACACAATCAACTCTTCTGAAATCATTTTAAATCATTTCATTTACAAAGAAGCAATTGCTAAGGCAATGTATTCAATATCTTTTTCTAAAGTGATAGGGAACCCTTGATTGGACTACTTTAACTTTCATAAATAATGATACGGGTGATCATCCCGTACCGACCTCCATCTGGTCATTAAGGAACCTATGACATAATTTCAGCCTTAAACTGGACTAGCCCGCTAGTCTCTTATATGACTTTATATGACTGGACTAGTCCCACTAGTCTCTTACGTCTCAATCCAATCCATCTGGAATTCATTTGGAAAACCTTCTGTTAAAAAATAAAGGTTTTACTAAGTTCATTTTATCATTACCAAGAATATGAAATCATTCAGACTCTTTCAAATCGGAACTCATTCTTAAGTTCAATTTCAAGAATTCAAAGCAATTGAATAAATCAAAAGTAATCAAAGATCAATACTATGGTCGAGATAAAATGATAAACAAGGTCTACAAGTTAGGGAACTGTAATAACCCCAAAATTTTGAACTTTTTTTTTAACCCTTATGAATAGTGTTTTTGCTGATATTGCTGAATAAGAAAAATTTTCATGCCACACTATGTAGGGGTTCTTTTATTGTTATTCTGAGATCTTATTAGCACTCTATATGATATATAAGTGTATGTAAAGATCATCAGAATCCAAATTCAAACACTTTGATTTTTCCCAAAAATCCACCAGATACCGAAAGAATTGAGTATAAGGTAACAGGATAAAAAGGATTTAAATTCAAGGATTATAAGAGAGGATCATAAAAGGAATATAATGTATTGAGAAAGGTTAAGGAAACCCAAGTAATAAGATCCCGGGTATGATCCCTCAAACGATAAACGAAAATGAAAGTTAAGCAAACCGTATAACAAATTTTGATTATCAGCACTTGCTATCAGATTTTGAGTTTGAGCAGCTTCAGAACTTAAACTCTTTGGGGTAGAAGATTTGCTTGCATCAGTATTTATTTCCTTGAAGAAAACTTGTTGTTGTTCTCTTTACCTTGAATTTGACCTCTACCCCTGCTAGGGTTTCCCTAGTCATCAGCTTCATCATCTTTCTTCTTCAGTACTTGATCATTAGAGCATTTGGACTTAACTATCTTCTCGCCCTTTTTGGCATCATCAGGTAATAAGAGAGAGAGAGAGAGAGAGAGAGAGAGAGAGAGAGAGAGAGAGAGAGAGAAGAAGTTCAACTGAAGATTGGATTTCATCCAATTGAGCTTTTTGAGAAGCTTGATTTTATAGGACCTCAGTAATTTGAGCCTGTTACTTCTCTTGCATCTTCTCAATGGCTTCAACCTTTTCAGAAATAGGTCTGATAAACCTCTTTTTATCAAGCTTGGTCTCCATATCTAGCTTTTCAGCTTTTTCAAGAAGCTTGTCAACCTTTTCTTGAGTACCAGAGTGTAGACCTTGAAGATTTTTGGTAGACAGAGCTGTGACTTTGAGTTGTGTCTTGAAATCAGAATTTGTGAGCAACTCATCAGCTTTTCCAATATGGTCTGTCAGGACATTGGAGCTTGGAATGAAATCAGTTTCATTCCACTTCTTGGTCCACTTCACACCTCTGTGAGTATCTTCTCAAGGAATAGGAGAAGCTTGCTAAACAAACTTCTTAATGAGTGCCTCATTTCCTAGAATGGGAGCTGGAGTATCAACAAAAACACTATCTCCAGTACTGGAAGAAAACTCATCATTCTCTGATAAGACAAATGTATGTGAGGCAATGGGAGATTCTGGAACTACCTCATCTAAATTCTGATCTTCAGGTTCATGATCAAGAACTGGTGTGGATGGTATCTCAGCATTTAAGATTGGAGAATGAGTTGGAGATGTATGAGCTGTCGTAGGAGCTTCCAGATAAAGAACAGTAAGAATATTCACATTATGAATATCTGTTTCAAAACTTGTTGCTTGTTCTTCAGCATCATCTGTTGCTTTTATTGGAGAGATATGAGGGGTGAGCACTGTATCAGGAATAATGTCTTTTGTTTCTGGAAGGGATTCAATGATAATTGGTTCTTTTGAGATCATACATTCCTGATCCCCTTCCTCAGCTTTTTTAATATCTTCTTATGGAGGCTTAGCCAAATGCCTCCTAGCCCTCATTTTCTTCAATCTCCTTGATAGTGAAGGAGTTTCTTGAGCATTAGAACTAGCAGTTCTCTTTCTCTTCAAATTACCTGAACCCTCAGCTTCAGCATTTATCTGTTGGGTTGACCCTTCAGCTTCTGTTTCTTTCTGAAAAACCACAGTTTCAGCTTCAACAGTCACAGGTTCTGATGCATGAACATGTGCTTCCTTTTCACTATCAGATTCATCCCTGAGAATCATCTTCCTTCTCTTTGATGGAAGTTGAGGAACAGACTTTGCCCTCTTAGAAGGTTTGGGTCTTGATGCTTTAGCAGATGGTTGTTGTTGTGAAGATTGAGCTGATGGTTGGAAGTAAGTTCTGATGGTAGGTTGAGTTGATTGAGGTTGAGAGGTGGTTGGTTGTGTAGTTGTGGGAGGTGCTGATGGAGATTGGGTTGGTTGGACATCAGGATATAAGGCATCATATGTGGCTGGATCAGAATTTACCAAGACTTGTTTGACAAATGTAGGAATTTGAAGGGTTCTCAAAACAGTCTTCTTATTATCAGTAGATAATAAGTCAGTAAAGGCTCTCTTAGCAAGTTTAAATCGTTCAATTAACTCATTTGCTAGTTGGGGTGTATTAGAGCAACAAAAACTAAAGTAAACTGTATTTCTATTGTGGCGCCCTCCAAACTCGGGTCAGAAGTTTGGGGTCCACACACACACACACCTTAATTATAACCTGCTTATAACAATAATAAAGACAATAATAATAATATGCAGTGACCCTACTTACCAACTACCACGGACCGCAACAGGTTAAAGTATGCACACAAGCCAAACACATAATTATATTATAAACCTTCCAAATCCCAACTATTCAAACTTAAAACTGAGTATTAAACATTATTACAAACTTTTACAAACTTAAATTATCTCAAAAGATGCCTACTAGCTTAACTCGAACAACCTGAACCCCTAGCTCTCGCGCTGGACTGGGGATCCTCGCTACCAACTGGTTCCTTCTTAACTGGAAAAAAACATAAACAACATTACACAAATGAGCTAACTAGCTCAGCAAGTCACAAAGACAGAACTGAGAGTAATGATCATCAAGTGAAAAGGGTTATGATATCAAGTGAATAATGAATTATGATTTAGAATTGCATATTATATTTTCATTTTAAAAACCAAGGTTAGGCTGCTGATCAGTCACGCACTTACCCCGAGCAAAGCACACAACACTGCTCTAACTACTGGATCCAAGGCACACATTGGCATAACTTGACCATTTATATGGTCTGACCACGAATCTGGTCCACAATTTTATAAAACAATCCAATTCTAACATAATAACAGAATAAACAATCTAAAGCAATAAACAGAATCATAAACAACATTGGATGTTCGATAATGAAATGGTTTCAACCTTCACAAAGGATCAATATGGCAATTTCAAAGCTTGGCTGTTAGGTAATGAAGGAACTGGATGACAAAGGAATCAATGTTCCAGGGTTACCAGGAATTGGTCTTTCAAATCATAAGGTACAATGGTTTGAGTATGTATGTAATTCGATTCAGTGTTTGGTGTTTAGTTTGTATGTATTTGCGGAGTAGTATCGTATATTTGTGGTTCGTATCTGGGTGTACAACAATCAATGGTTTAGAAGGAATAAGGTTTACGGCTCAAAATCAATAACTAGAATCAGGGTTTAGGGTTCAATGATTCAAAGCACTTTCAAAATAAAACAGGACTATCAATCAACTACAATATATCTCGCGAAAGTTCAGAACACTTGCCTGGTACAAGCTTGCTATACTGCACTAACTTCCAATTACAACCGTCTATTCCCTGACTATCTGTTTCCCCTCCTATGCCTTGCCTCTTCTGCTCAAATATCATAAGCATCTATCAATATTCAACTCATACGTATCTATTCGACATACACTTCTATCTAACCTTCGTTTGACCCAAATCTGATTAACGGATTGAAAGTTACGCTATAAACAAGTAAACACCGAACATATAAACTGACAGTCAATCAACATGTTATATATATAGCATATAACACATCAAACAATCAATGATATATCATTTATAAAGGAGTCTCGGGTCAAAAACAGGCTTTCGGGTATTTAAAATAATTTTTAAAATATTTTTCGGAATTAAAACGGGTCGTTGGATTAATTTCAAAGTAATAAACAAGGTTCGGTTGGCCAAATCTGGCTTCAAAACAATTTTATAATAATTATCGAGCCTTGAGAACAATTTAAAATAATATTTTAAAGCTCGAAACTATTTTCGGAATTTTTAAATCATTAAATCTAATTAAATAATTAATTAAAATCAATTAATAAATAATTAAATCAATTAATCAATTAATAATCGAATTAATTGACCAATTAATCAATTAAATATTAACTGAAATTAATTAACTAATTAATTCAGATTTATTTTTGAATTAAAAATAATTTTTGGAATTAAAATAATAATTTTTGGAATTTTCAGAAATTAAAAACAGATTTTTATAATTAAAATAAATAGAAAATATGATTTTTAAATAATTTTAAAAAAGGAATCCAGTTTTTGAAACTTCTGGAAACCTCAGGGACTAATCTGTATCTTCTTCAAAAGTTCAGGGGCCTGTTTGCAATTTTGCAGCCCCCGCTGTCGACTCACCGGAGTGTGGCCGGAGAACACGATTCCGGCCACCTCAGGTCACAAAACTCTCCAGAATTGGAGTACAGATCACCAGGAAAATATACATATAATCAAAACACATAACCTATTACGGGATTGGCCGGAAAATGGTCGGGAAATGAAGAACACCGGCGAACTTTCAAAAAACAACTCCCTTCGATTCACACATCCTCTGTTAACGAGTTATATACCAATCAATTGCAAATTTCATAAGGAACACAACCCACTATATTACAACAGCTAATAATCCTTATGTCAAAAAGCCCTAAATTTCAATTAAGAACATTCATACGGGTTATAAACCCTAATTTTAAAATTCAAAGATTAAACTCAATTTTGAACATGTTATTGAACTCCAAATCAGTCATATGACATATGAAAATCATCAGGAAAACAAGTTCTACAACATGCAAGTATCAAATCATCCAAATAATCTTCCAAACAAAAATTCATATTTTTAATCAAAATAATTCAAAAATAAATAAATTTCCAGAAAATACACATTTGATTCTGCAGTGATATGGAACACAAATTCTGATAATACACCTCAAGACCTTTGTTTTGAGTACTCGAGCTTTCCAAACGGATTCCGGTAACACCTCCGATTGTTGGTTTGATTTTTAGAAAGGTTTATGAATATATAAATTTTCTCTGGAAAATTATGTAATTACTGTCTGCAAATGATTTTTGATACGAAATAAAATATGGTAAAGGCTATTTATTATTACGGAAAATTAGTATCCCGTTGGATCATTCCAGATACAAAATGGTACGTTTACTTATAAAAACTGATCCAAACGGTACCGATTTTCGGGATAATTATCCAAACCAGTACAATTTGTACTGCGATCTTGGTCTCAGCGCCTGGTTACACGTATTACGAGGTGATAATTATGATAGTTTAATAAAAAGATCCCGTTTATCGAAAATACGAGTTTTATTGATTTACCAAAATGAATAATGTATCGAAAATGTTGCGCTGAGACCCGCGCAGGACAAACCGTACGCTGGATCGAAAAAGTCGAAACATGGAAAATGCTCAGAATATTGCAATTAGGTTAGGAAGGAGTTCTCGGAAGTGTTTCGGATTATAAAAACGTAAAAACCGATGACATCGGCTGGTTCCCGATTGTATTAAATAGTTTTTAAATACTCGAAAAAAGATTTTATAAAGTCCATATATTTCCTATAAAATCATAAATCAACATAAAAATTAATAGGAAGATATAACAATGATCTATATTTTATTTTAGACATATAAAAATTAAAATACTCAATTAATATTATTTTTAAAACATCCAAATACATTTAACACTTAACAAATAATTCACAGAATAAATACTGAACATTCATAATTATTTATTATCAAAAATAATTACACGATATATCCCGGATATTACATCTATTTTCTGTCATCCTATCCCCAATAAATCCTAAAATAGCACTTGCATAATCAAAATGAGTTTGATTAATGAGAGCATACCCGATTTGTTGACTGAGAATTGGGATTGCATCAAAATTAGAACATTTGTTGGCAAAGGCCTTTATGATACAGTCAAAGAAGAAACTCCATTCCCTCCTTATGTGAGGTCTCTTCAATTGACCCAGCTTTGCCAAAGTCTTTTCATACCCCAGGTTGGCCATCATCTGTTGAAGAGCTGGCTCCTCAACTGTTGAACTGTAGACACAGTTTTCTGGCAAATGTAAACCCTGTCGAACTGTAGCCAAAGTCACTACATGGTCATCCTCCCCTGTTGAAAAGATAATACTTGGGGACCCATGAACACCACCATCATCATACATGCCACTTCTCCAAAACTCCAGCACTTGAGTTCCAGAGATTGCTTCTGATTGGGTCAAAGCATACCCAATCTCAGAGTTAGCAAGGAAGTCCTGAATGAAGTGAAGTTCTGATGGAGCTTCACACTTGCTAAGAATAGCCAAGTAGTTGTTGGGAACAAACTTAGCTCCATTGAAAACAATGTCTTTTGGCGCCATTTCTGTGAAAAATCAAATGACAAAAAGAGTGTTTGCAAGGTGTTTGATAAAATGCCTGTATGAAAAATAGCTTCAGAGAATATTAGTGGATGAGAGAAAATAAGAGAGATGAGTGAATAAGAAAAGTACGTAAAAGATTAGAAAATCTTTTAACTCTCTTATTTATACAGCCCATGTGATAACAACTATATTTTTGAAGCATGGTAGACAATTTACACCTGGCAACATGTGAACAGTCAGTAAAAAGTTAAAGCAGGAGTTAGTGGGCATGAGAACTAAGCAGTAATTAATGTGCACATGCATTTTTTTAAGATAAACACGTTTCTCACTTAACCAAATGATTATGACTATTTTTATCTCACCTAATTATATTCTGATAAAATATGACCGTTTCAGTATTTACCTTAAATAAGTCAAGTAAATAAATAATGTCACGTAAGCATCAGAGTTTCCATCAGGATTTGCATCAGAACTTGACTAACATCAGAATTTAACGGTCATCAGAACATGGCTTCTGTACTCAAAAAGTGAATGTTTGTTACTTTGATTCTTCATATAAATACTGACTTGTTTCTTCAGAGTTTAATCATCAGAACTCCCATCAGAACTTGTCGTCAGAATTTATGCATATGACACTAAACTGTTTATCTAAAATAACTTAATCACCACAGTAATTTTCATCATTCATATGGAGTGAGAGTATGTGCATTAGCAGAATATCAGATAAAGATTAAAGTCTGATAAACTTCAGTATATCTTAGAAATAAGGCATAACTAAGAAAAGTGCTCAAAATCTGTCATTAATAATGAAGTCTACTATAGAATAAATTTATGCAAGAGTCCACCTCAACTGTTTGTGCTTATTTTATGCATCTTTTGAAATTCCTTTTTTTACAGTGGCTTCTCAGTGTAAGTGAGTCACAACTGCTATCAGAATTTATGTTATTATCAGAGTATTTCTCCAGTAATCAGAGAATGTGAAAAATCACCAAGAAAAATTTATTTTCTTTTTTAATGCATATACTTTAATACTAGTAATGCACTTTGATCTTTCCTTCCACATATTTACTCTAGATCTCAAAGGAGTACCTGACTTCAATTTTCTTTTCTTTTCTTTTCTTCAGAAAAGTGAGGCTTATCAATCATGTGGTTCATCCTTAAGATTTACTGACATCATAATTTGATAGATAAGAAGGAAGAATCTAGTTCGTGACTTAGTAATAAGATACACACAGTAAATTTGACTAAGCTCAAAATCAGAATTTGCTCGTGTTAATGAATTTCCACATAAACAACTAATTCAAACATGGGATTTCTAGTATGTTAAAGACTACTAGGTCAGCATCTAGCACAGTAATCCTCATTGGATTGAATAGTCACAGAACATTCAAATCACTATCAGAGTATATAGATCCACATCAGATAACAATCAACATTTAATGTATTACAATTTAAGCACAGATTACATGAATATAAGACAATCTGTAAACACTCATCATAAAGTCTGATGTATGAGAACAAAAACTAAGCATATTTAGAGAAAGAACCTGAAACCATTCCAAGTTTATTTACCAGTCTTGTAAAAGTAGCTTCACATAGTGGTTTTGTGAAGATATCTGCTAGTTGTGGATCTGTTGGAACAAAATGTAATTCCACTATACCTTCCATCACATGTTCCCTTATCAAATGGTACCTAATACTGATGTGCTTTTTTATTGAGTGTTGTACTGGATTACCTGTCGTAGAAATAGCACTTTGATTATTGCAGTGAATATGTATTTTAGAAAATTCTAACCCATAGTCCAGTAACTGATTCTTTGTCCAAAGAATCTGTGCACAACAGTTTCTTCATCAATATATTCTGCTTCTGCAGTTGATGTGGAAATTGATTTCTGTTTCTTGCTAAACCAAGAAACCAATCTTCCTCCAATAAATTGGCAGGTTCCACTAGTTCTTTTCCTGTCTATTTTACATTCTGCAAAATCTGCATCTGAGTAACCTATTAGCTTATAGTCTAATTCTCCAGGATACCACAATCCTAGATCAGCTGTACCCTTGAGGTACTTGAAAATTCTTTTCACAGCTATAAGATGAGGTTCTCTTGGATCAACCTGAAATCTTGCACAAAGACAGGTAGCATACATGATATCAGGTCTACTTGCAGTTAAATAGAGTAAAGAGCCAATCATACCTCTGTAGTTAGTAATATCTACTGATGAACCAGTATCTTTATCTAACTTGGTTGCAGTGGCCATGGGAGTGGATGCAGTTGAACAATCTTGTATTCCAAATTTCTTCAGTAAATTTCCGGTGTACTTGGATTGATTGATAAAAGTACCTTCTACATTTTGCTTGACTTGAAGTCCCAGAAAATAACTAAGTTCTCCCATCATACTCATTTGATATCTTGACTGCATTAGCTTTACAAACCTTTCATATAGTTTGGCATTTGTAGAACCAAATATGATATCATCAACATATATCTGTACCAATAGTAAGTCCTTTTCATGGTTGAGGTAGAATGGTGTTTTATCAATTGTACCTCTGTGAAATCCACTTTCCAGAAGGAATTGAGCTAAAGTCTCATACCATGCTCTTGGAGCTTGCTTAAGGCCATAAAGTGCTTTATCAAGCCTGTAGACATGATTTGGAAATTTTGAATTTACAAAACCTGGAGGTTGTTCAACATATACCTCTTCTTCCAATTCTCCATTGAGAAAATCACTTTTCACATCTATTTGAAAGACTTTAAACTTTTTGTGAGCAGCATAAGCCAAAAAGATTCTTATGGCTTCCAATCTAGCAACTGGTGCAAATGTTTCATCATAATCAATACCCTCTTGTTTAGAGTAGCCTTTAGTAACCAGCCTTGCTTTGTTTCTTGTAATTATGCCATCACTGTCAGTTTTGTTTTAAACACCCATTTTGTGCCAACAATTGATCTGTTCTTTGGTCTTGGAAATAGGGTCCAGACTTTATTTCTTTCAAATTCATTTAACTCTTCCTGCATTGCTTACACCCAATCAACATCTTGAAGAGATTCTTCCACTTTCTTTGGTTCAGTCTGAGATAGAAAAGAATGATAGAGACATTCATTTGATATTGTAGTTCTAGTTCTGACACCTGCTTCAGGATCTCCAATTATTAAGTCAGGTGTCAGTTCTAGTTCTGACACCTGTTGCAGATGGAAGTTGTTCTCTAGAACTGGATCCTTCCCCATGATCAATGCTATCTGCATCAACATTCTCTGATGCTCCCCCTGTTGTTATGCTCTCTGAGACTTCAGAATTTGAGTTGGAACCTTCAGGATTTGAAGAATCAGAGCTTTTAGAATTATCAAAATTTGGCTCATCAGAACTTGATGAATCAGAACTTGAAGAGCCAGTGACAGGTTCTGATATTTCTTGAGAGTCTGGAGTTATGGTAGGATCTTCAGCTTACTCCCCTTAGACAGGTGCATTTTCCCTTGGAGTAGTTACCACAGTTTCAATGACATCAGAACTTAACCCGTTAGAACTTACATGATCCGGATTTAGGTCATCAGAATTTACAGAATCGGAATTTAAATCTTCATTTTCAAATCCCAGCTGATCATGATCATTGAAATCTTCAAGTCCAGTAATCTTCTTATCATCAAAAGATACATTGATAGTTTCCATGACAACCCTTGTTCTTAAATTGTAGACTCTGAAGGCTTTTGTGGAAAGTGGATATCCAACAAAAATTCCTTCATCAGCTTTTAAATCAAATATTGACAGCTATTCAGCATGAGTCTTAAGAACAAAACACTTTCATCCAAATACATGAAAGTATTTCAGATTTGGCTTCTTTTTCTTCACCATCTCATATGGTGTTTTTCCAAGCTTGTTTATTAGTGTGGCATTCTGTGTAAAACAAGCAGTCTGCACAACTTTAGCCCAAAATTAGGTTGGTAGCTTTGCTTCATCAAGCATAGTTCGTGTAGCTTCAATGAGAGTCCTGTTCTTTTTTTCTACAACTCCATTTTGCTGTGGAGTTCCAGGTGCAGAAAATTCCTGTTTGATTCCATGCTCTTTGCAAAACTCTTCCATGATTGAATTCTTGAACTCAGTGCCATTATCACTTCTTATTATTTTAACAGAATCTTTGACCAATTTATCCAGCTGTTTGACATGATTAGTTAGAGTAGATGCAGTTTCATTCTTCTTGGGCAAGAAATACACCCATGTGTATCTTGTGAACTCATCGACTATAACCATAGCATATTTCTTCTTTGCAATAGACATGACATTGACTTGACCAAATAGATCAACATGCAGAAGGTGATAAAGCTCTAAAATTGATGACTCAGTTTTGCTCTTGAAAGAAGATTATCTAGAGCTACTTTTTTAATGATCAACAGATTTGACTAACACTTAGCAGATTGTATTTAAGTCTTGAGACTAGAGCTACTTTTTCAATGATGATATTCCCAAGATTGATATTGCCATATCCTAGAGTTTTTCCCATGTTGCCATCTCCATAAGAAACTCATGGGCCATCTTTTTCCACAAAGTTTGATAGCAGGGCTTTATTTCCAGTCATATGTCCTGAACATCCACTGTCCAGCACTAGGATATTTTTCCTATTGCCCTCCAATCACAAAGACCACTATTGGTTAGTTTTAAGGACCCAAACTTGCTTGGATCCTTTGGCCTTTTTAAGTCTGTTATCATTTGCAGCGGATTTGATTTTAGAGTTTATGCTAACATGCTATTTATCAGAATTTACATCAGACTTTGCATCAGACTTTACACTAGAAGGAATAATACTAACTTTCTTTAAAAAAAGGTTTTATTTGATAATAATCATAGTCCAGACTATGATATTCCTTACAAGTATAAATGGAATGCCATAAACTACCACAATGAAAACAAGGATTTTGTGGTTTAAATCTACAAGACTGACTCTAAACTCCTGATTTAGGAGGTAAAGAGTTTATTTCTTTATTTTTCCTGCAAAAAGAAGCAAGATGGTTAGAGTTTCCACAGTTATAATATTTCTTTCTAGGAGCATTAGGAACATGAATATAATTATTGCTTTTATTCACACCTTCCTTTCCATTCCTATTTTTCCTAGCTTTCTTTACCTTGTTCACATTTCTAATCTCTTTCAGCTTATGCTTAAGCTGCTTCTTTGTCATTAAGCCTATGTTTACTTCAGCTGGTTTATCCTGTTTTAATTTTTCAGAAGTTGACTTTTCTTTGACTTCTGTCCTAGACTCTTTCATCTTTTCAGAATCAGACTTTACAGTTTTTGCTATAAACTTAACAGGATTTACCTTTGGCTTAGCAGTCTGTTTAACAACAGTTGGCTCAATTTGCACATTTCCTTTCTCACTTTTATCATCTCTATAACCTAAGCCCTCTTTCCAGTTTCCACTACTTAGTAAATTCGGAGTTATTCTGCCAGAGTTAGTCCAACTTCTGATAATCTCTTTTTCCTTTTCTAAGTCAGCTTTTAGAGATTCATTCAATTTTAACACTTCATCTCTAACATACAAAGCATCATCTCTTTCTTTCTCAGTTTGATGAAGAAAAACTAACTCCTTTTCTAAATAGTCATTTCTCTTTTTAAAAGCAAGATTTTCAGATGTTAGTCTTTCACATGTTAAAGTCTGATCTCTATAGCTAATGAACATGGTTTTAAGATATAATCTCAACTCAGTAATATCATCAGTATGAAAAGCATAAGTTGTTTCAGGTACCTTCAATTCAGCAATTTCAGGATTGCTTTCAGCATTTGCCATCAAGGCATAGTTCACCTCTTTTTCAGAATCTGAAGTGTCTGTCCATCTTTTCTTCTTTGTGACAAGTGCCTTGCCTTTGTCACTTTTTCCATTCTTGCAGTCAGGAGATATGTGGCCTCTTTCACAACAATTGTAGCATTTGACATTTTAGTTGTCTCCTCTGTCAGACTTTCCTCCTTTGCCTTCAGACTTTCTGAACCATTTCTTATCAGAACTTCCACTTTTCCTGGAAAACTTCTTTCCCTTTCTGAATTTCATGTAGGCTATCTTTATGATACCCTTCACCATAAGAGCACACAGTTGCATCATCTCTACATCAGCATCCATTTCAGGTAAACTTTCAGTTTCTGAATCATCATCATCAGAATATGATGACTCTGAATAAGACTTTATGATGAGAGCCTTTCCTTTGCCCCTCTTTGAGGAAACCACTTTAGGAGATTTCTCCTCAGCTTTAAGAGCAACTGTCCTTGACTTTTTTCCATGCCTCTTGCTCCTTTGATCCATCATAAGTTCATGAGTCTTGAGCATACCATAAATTTCATCAAGAGTAGTTTCAGTAAGATAATAGTTGTCTCTTATGGTAGTAGACTTCAAATCCCAATTTTTAGGAAGAGCTAAAAGGAATTTTAGATTTGAATCTTCAAGATCATATTCCATATCCACCAGTAACAGATCATTCAAGAGTTTGGCAAACCTATCATATAAATCAGTTAATGACTCATCAGCTTTTGAGTCAAGGTGCTAATACTCTTGAGTGAGTATAGTCCTCCTGTTCTTTTTGATTGCATCAGTTCCCTGACATCTTTTCTCTAAAGCATCCCATATCTCCTTTGCAGTCTTGCAATTAATTACCCTGTTTGACATGACATTATCAATGACACTATACAGCAAATGCCTTACCCTTACATCCTTGGCAATAGATGAGATGTCTTCAGCTGTGTAATCACCTTTCTCCTTTAGTATGGACTTTGTTGGTTGATCAGCAACTGCAACAGAGAGCTTGGTAGGCTTGTATGGTCCTTCATTAATCCTATCAAGGTGTTAGGTCACACAATACTGTAAAAGGGGTTGAATACAGTGTTTATACAATCAAATCAATTTAACACAAGTATGTAACAAAGATCAAGTATATTGAATAAATTCTGTTACAATAAGAACTGTTGTTCTCTCTCAGTGATGAACAAATATCACTAAGAGCTGCTAGGTTACAATGTATAATCTTCTCGATAATGATAACACATCTACTGTAAACCCTAAGTCTGTGTTTATATAGTACACAGTTACAAGATAACTTCTAATTGATATGGAATACAATTCTGTCTCCTAAAATATATCAATCAGATATCTTCAACAAGTCTTCCAATCTTCTAACTCTTTCCATGCATATCTTCTTTTGTTTTAGTCTCGATCTTCTACTATAAATCAGCTTCCTTCCTTATATGAAAGTCTTCCCGCACTTAAGTTCTGATATGACCTTAAGTTCTGATATTAAGTTCTGACTTCCATCAAGTCCTGATTTCAGTAAGTCCTGATATGTCATGTTTGTTAAGATCTGAAAACTAAACATGAATCATATTAGACATGATATCTCAAATATATCTAACAATTTCCCCCAACTTGTAAATTTTTCAAAATATACAAGTTAATAGATTTGTTGTTGTCAAAAACATTTAAGTACAAATGCAAATAAGAGTTTAACTAGATAACTAACTACAACTTACAGTCCTTGTAGCTTTTACCAATCTCACTGAGTCAATCAGAATCCATAATGATTCTTGACAAAGTTTGATATCAGCTTTTCTTCTTTAATTCTCAGGACTTGAGAGAGTATAGTCTTGACTTGCTTCATCTCTTCATTCTGACTTCTAATCTGGTAGATTGCAGTCCTTAAAGCAGAGATATGGTTTCTTTCTAAACCATCCTTCAGTCTTATTACCCTAGGATGAGAAGAATCTTCATTGTAGCATAGACATTTCCCTTTCAGAAACACTTCAAGCTTAGCAAAATTCTTCTTCATTGGAATCTCACTTCCATCATCTTCAACAATATTTGGAATGAATTCTGTAACTCTTGAACCAGAAATTCTTGCTTTATCTCTGATGGTCTTCAATATGAAATTTGACCATCTCCTGGTAATATCAAACTTTACCTCTAAAAGGTAATGAAGGAATTGAAGTTCTTTCAGTGATTTGTTTAACACATCTGATTCTGACATTTGATATGTCCTTCCATCTTCAAAAAATAGAATCAAATTTTCCTTGACATTGTGTTTGTCATGAGCATCCAGTACCACTTGAAAGAGATAACCTTATCAAGGTGTTTCTGTGTAACATCTTCAAGAGGTATGTCAGTCAATATAAATGGAACTCTAGTAAGCACTTCAACTCCTATTTTAATCTTAGCTTCATCAGAACCTAGTCCAGCTCTGTCTCTTGCTTCTCTGGCTTTCAATCCAATAGTCATGAAATCAGATAACAATTGGCTTTTCTTTGGATCTGATGGTTTGACATTTTTCCATTGAAGTTTCTTTTTGCCAGCTACTTTCATCTTGTCTAAATCAACTTGAGCATTGTCAGAGGTTGATGTCTTGATGATTTTATCAGAACTTGCTATTTCTGTTATAGCTTGTTGTTCTTCACTCTGAACAACTTAAGCCTTGTCAGAGGTTGTCTTTGATTCTTCAGAAATCTTCTTTCTTTTTAGAGTTTGAACATCTTTATCTTCAGCAAGAATATCATCAGTAACTAGAACCATTTTGCACACTGGTTTCATCAGAATTTGAGGATTTTTTATCTCCAATGGCTTGGTTGGTTTATCAATTTTTCCTTTCCCTTTGTCTTTGGGATCAATCTCAATCTGTGATCTAGTCTTGGGCTTTGATGCCTCAGTATTTGACTTCTCCTTGATCACAATGCCTTTTTCCTTAGGCCTTGGAGGTTTCTTTGCAACAGAAGCTTTTGGCTTTAGATTTTTCTTTTCAGCTTTAAATCTATCTTCTTCCTCCTTGAGATTTTCTAAATCCATTCCTGGATTATGCTTTAGAAACAGTCTTCTAGCAATTTCCTCATCAAGTGTCTGAATCTTGGGATCCTTGTAGTAGACAGTAGTCTGCTTTCCCTTGAGCTTCAGAGTTTGCATGAACTTTTGAGAATCTTGATTTCCACCTTGTATCAGAACATCAGGCTTTGTCATCAGACTTTGCTCATCAGAACTTGATATCAGATTTTGATTTTCAGTACTTGCTATCATATTTTAAGTTTTAGCAACTTCGGAACTTGTCTTCTTTTGAATAGAAGATTTTCTTGCATCAGTAATAGTTTCCTTGAAGAAACCTTGCTGCTTTGTTCTTTATCTTGAACTTGACCTCTACCCTTGCTAGGGTTTCCTTGGTCATCAGCTTCATCATCTTTCTTCTTCAGTATTTGATCATTAGAGCATTTGGACTTAACTATCTTCTCCCCCTTTTGGCATCATCTGATAGTAGGAGTGAGAGAAGAAGTTCAACTGAAGATTGGATCTCATCCAATTGAGCCTGTTGAGAAGCTTGGTTAGCCAGGACCTCAGAGATTTGGGCATGTTACTTCTCCCGAGCTTTCTCAATTGCTTCTACTTTCTCAAGTGTAGGTCAGGATATGTCGATTAAAATTCAACATTTGTTTATCAAATCATCACAAATTATTAGTAACCACAATTTTAATCAAAACATTCATCAAGAAATACAGTTCAAGTAGATGAAGTAAAGATTAACAGGCTTCAATGAGAACATTCACATGCACATAATGCGAGATAAACAAAGGCTAAATCTTGCAACCAAAAGAAATTTCATTAAAATATCAAAAGAGTACATTTTATGAAATTTTTAGATTACATGCAAAAGATTACAAGATAATCCTAGTCTAAGATGGTGAACATTAACAGCCTTAGTCTAAGAAGGAAAGCTATCGATTAGTTCCTCCTACTGCTGACAACTAGCACTGCAAGATGGATGATCTGTTCTTAATGAAGAAGAGCCTCTCTCCGTTCTTCTTCCAAGTGATCAAGATGGAGTTGATAGTCCATCTCAAAGAACAAGAGATTTTTCCGAACCTCTTGTGGAACTAAGTTCCATATCTCATCAGGAATGGCAGTGACGTGCCATTCCTATTCCCAGTCACCACAACTGAACTCAACGTTGAAGTTTTCATAGTTCATAAACATGTTTACAAGAACCATTTTTTTAAGGAGGAAAATAGTGAGAATTAAAAGAGAGAGAATGATTTTGTGTGAGAATAGAAGATGATATGTCTGAGATGAAATGTCGATTAAATAGCCAATGAAATATCAAGGGACTAGAAGACTGATTAATGATTAAGTATAGAGTTAACTTAATGAGTGTCTCTTTAGACTGACGTGTAATGATTTAGGCAATATGTGAACAATCAGTAGTTAAAGCAGGAGTTAATGGGCACGGGAAATAAGTAACAATTACTGTGCACATGCAATTTTTCAAGACAAACACGTTTACCACTAACCCAAATGATTATGACTATTTTTATCTCACCTAATTATATTCTGATTAAATATGACTGTTACAGTATTTGTCACAAATAAGTCAAGTAAAAAAACAATGCCACGTAAGCATCAGAGTTTCCATCAGAATTTAATATCAGAACTTGACTATTATCAGATTTTAACAGTCATCAGAACATGGCTTCTGTACTCAAAAAGTGAATGACTTTTTCTGTGATTCTTCATACAAATACTGACTTGTTTCTTTAGAGTTTAATCATCAGAACTCCCATCAGTTCTTGTCCTCAGAATTTATGCAAATAACACATAACTGTTTGTCAAAAACAACTTAATCACCATAGTAATTTTCATCATTCATATGGAGTGAGAGTGTTTGCATAAGAAAAATATCAGATAAAGATTAAAGTCTGATAAACTTCAGTACATCTTAGAAATAAGGCATAACTAAGAAAAGTGCTTAAAATATGTCATTAATAATGAAGTCTATTATAGGATAAATTTGTGCATGAGTCCACCTCAACTGTTTGTGCTCATTTTATGTATATTTTAGAATTCTTTTTCACAGTGGCTTCTCAGTGTAAATGAGTCACAACTGCTATTAGAATTTATGCTATTAGTAGAGTATTTCTCCAATAATCAGAGAATGTGAAAAGTCACCAAGAAAGATTTATTTGCTTTTCTAGTGCATATTACTTAATACCAGCAATGCACTTGGGTCTTCCCTTCCACATATTTACTCTAGATCTCAAAGGAGTACCTGACTTTAATTTTCTTTTCTTTTCTTTTCTTTAGATAAGTGAGGCTTATCAACATTTAGTTTATTCTTAAGATTTATTGACATCAGAATTTGACAGATAAGAAGCAAGAATCTAGTTTGTGACTTAGTAATAAGATACACAAAGTAAATTTGACTAAGCTCGAAATTAAAATTTGCTTGTGTTAATGAATTTCCACATAAACAACTAATTCAAACATGGGATTTCTAGTATGTTAAAGACTACTAGGTCAGCATCTAGCACAGTAATCCTCATTGGATTGAATAGTCACAGAACATTCAAATCACTATCAGAGTATATAGATCCACATCAGATAACAATCAGCATTTAATGTAATTTAATTTAAGGACATATTACATGAAGATAAGACAATCTGTAAACACAGATCATAAAGTCTAATGCATGAGAACAAAAACTAAGCAGATTTAGAGAAAGAACCTGAAACCATTCCAAGTTCATTTACCAGTCTTGTAAAAGTAGCTTCACATAGTGGTTTTGTGAAGATATCTGCTAGTTGTTGATCTATTGGAATAAAATACAATTCCACTGTACCTTCCCTCATATATTCACTTATGAAATGGTACCTAATGATGATGTGCTTTGTCATTGAGTGTTGAACTGGATTACCTGTCATAGCAATAGCACTTTGATTATCACAGTAAATAGGTATTTTAGAAAATTCTAACCCATAATCCAGTAACTGATTCTCCATCCAAAGAATCTGTGCACAACAGCATCCTGCAACAATATATTCTGCTACTGCAGTTGATATGGAAACTGACTTCTGTTTCTTGCTAAACCAAGAAACCAATCTGCCTCCAAGAAATTGGTAGCTTCCACTTGTGCTTTTCCTGTCTATTTTGCATCCTACAAAACCTGCATCTGAATAACCTATTACCTTAAAATATGATTCTCTAGGATACCACAATCCTAGATCAGCTGTACCCTTGAGGTACTTAAAAATTCTTTTCACAGCTATTAAATGAGGTTCTCTTGGATCAGCCTGAAATTTTGCACAAAGACAGGTAGCATACATGATATCAGGTCTACTAGCAGTTAAATAGAGTAATGATCCAATCATACCTCTGTAGTTAGTAATATCTACTGATGAACCAGTATCTTTATCTAACCAGGTTGCAATGACCATGGGAGTGGATGCAGTTGAACAGTCTTGTATTCCAAATTTTTTTAGTAAATTTCTGGTATACTTGGATTGACATATAAAAGTACCTTCTTCATTTTGCTTGACTTGAAGTCCCAGAAAATAACTAAGTTCTCCCATCATACTCATTTGATATCTTGACTGGATTAGCTTTGCAAACCTTTCACAGAGTTTGGCATTTGTAGAACCAAATATGATATCATCAACATATATATGTACCAAAAGTAAGTCCTTTCCATGGTTGAGGTAAAATAGTGTTTTATCAATTTTACCTCTGTGAAATCCACTTTCCAGAAGGAATTGAGCTAAAGTCTCATACCATGCTCTTGGAGCTTGCTTAAGGCCATAAAGTGCTTTGTCAAGCCTGTAGACATGATTTGGAAATTTTGAATTTACAAAGCCTGGAGGTTGTTCAACATACACCTCTACTTCTAATTCTCCATTGAGAAAAGCACTTTTCACATCCATTTGAAAAACTTTAAACTTTTTGTGAGCAGCATAAGCCAAAAATATTCTTATGGCTTCCAATCTAGCAACTGGTGCAAATGTTTCATCATAATAAATTCCTTTCAAATTCATTTAACTCTTCTTGCATTGCTTGCACCCAATCAACATCTTGAAGAGCTTCTTCCACTTTCTGTGGTTCAGTCTGAGATAGAAAAGAATGATAGAGACATTCATTTGATGTTGGAGTTCTAGTTCTGACACCTGCTTCAGGATCTCCAATTATTAAGTCAGGTGTATGTAATTTGGTCCACTTCCTTGCAGATGGAAGTTGATTTCTAGAACTGGATCCTCCCCCATGATTCATCTATCTCCATCAGAATTTTCTGATGCTCCCCCTGTATTTATGCTCTCTGACACTTCAGAATTAGAGTTAGATCCTTTAGGATTTGAAGAATCGGAGTTTCCAGAATTATCAGAATTTGGCTCATCAGAATTTGATGAATCAGAACTAGAAGAGCCAGTGACAGGTTCTGATGCTTCTTGAGAGTCTTGAGTTATGGTAGGATCTTCAGCTTGCTCCCCCTGGAAAGGTGCATTTTCCTTTGGAGTTGTTATCACAATTTCAATTACATCAGAACTTAACCCGTTAGAACTTACAGGATCAGGAGTTTAAGACATCGGAATTTACAGAATTAGAATTTAAATCTTCATTTTCAAATCTCAGTTGATCATGATCATTGAAATCTTCAAGTCCAGTAATCTTCTTATCATCAAAAGATATATTGATATATTCCATGACAACCCTTGTTCTTAAATTGTAGACTCTGAAGGCTTTTTTGGAAAGTGGATATCTAACAAAAATTCCTTCATCAGCTTTTAGATCAAATTTTGACAGCTGTTCAGGTTGAGTCTTGAGAACAAAACACTTAAATTTAAATACATGAAAGTATTTCAGATTTGGCTTCTTTTTCTTCACCATCTCATATGGTGTTTTTCCATGCTTGTTTATGAGTGTAGCATTCTGTGTAAAACAAGCAGTCTGCACAGCTTCAGCCCAAAAGTAGGTTAGTAGCTTTGCTTCATCAAGCATAGTTCGTGCTGCTTCAATGAGAGTCCTGTTCTTTCTTTCTATAACTCCATTTTGCTGTGGAGTTCCGGGTGCAAAAAATTCTTGTTTGATTCCATGCTCTTTGCAGAACTCTTCCATGATTGAATTCTTGAACTCAGTGCCATTATCACTTCTTATTATTTTAACAGAATCTTTGACAAACTTATCCAGCTGTCTGACATGATCAGTTAGAGTAAATGCTGTTTCATTCTTCTTGTGCAAGAAATACACCCAAGTGTACCTTGTGAACTCATCCAATATAACCATAACATATTTCTTCTTTGCAATAGACATGACATTATCAATGGCACTATACAGAAAATGCCTTACCCTTGTATCCATGGCAATAGATGAGATATCTTTCACTGTGTACTCACCTTTCTCCTTTGGTATGGTCTTTGCTGGTTGATCAGCAACTACAACAGAGAGCTTGCTAGGCTTATGTGGTCCTTCATTAATTTTGTCAAGGTATTCTGGATCTGTAGCTTCTAGAAACATAGCCATCTTCACTTTCCATATGGGATACTCAGAAGATCTCAGTATGGGAACCCTAATAGTCTCATATCGACTATGGGTTTGAGTCTTTTGAGTTTCTTCAGTTTTCGTGAGCTTGGTTGGAGTTTGTGCTTTTTCAGACATGATTGTTTGGATCTTTACTGTATGTGTGTTAACTAGATAAGCCCTGATACCAATTATTAGGTCACACAACACTGTAGAAGGGGTTTAAATACAGTGTTTATACAATCAAATCGATTTAACATAAGTATGTAACAAAGATCAAGTATATAGAATAAACTATATTACAATAAGAACTGTTGTTCTCACTTAGTGATGAACAAATATCACTAAGAGCTGTTAGATTACAATGTATAATCTTCTCGATAATGATAACACATCTAGTGTAAACCCTAAGTCTGTGTTTATATAGTACATAGTTACAAGATAATTTCTAATTGATATGGAATACAATTCTATCTCTTAAAATATATCAATTAGATATCTTCAACAAGTCTTTCAGTCTTCTAACTCTTTCCATGCATATCTTCTTTTGTTTTAGTCTCGATCTTCTACTGTAAATCAACTTCCTTCCTTATATGAAAGTCTTCCCGCACTTAAGTTCTGATATGACCTTAAGTCCTGATATTAAGTTTTGACTTCCAGTAAGTCATGATTTTAGTAAGTCCTGATATGTCCTGTTTGTTAAGATCTGAAAACTAAACATGAATCATATTAGACATGACATCTCAAATATATCTAACACAGGGTATTCTGGATCTGTAGCTTTCAAAAATATAGCCATATTCACTTTCCATATGGGATACTCAGAAGGTCTCGGTATGGGAACCCTAATAGTCTCATATCAACTATGGGTTTGAGTGTTTTGAGTTTCTTGAGTTTTGGTGGGCTTGGTTGTAGTTTGTGCTTCTTCCGACATGATTGTTTGGATCTTTACTGTATGTGTGTTCATAGAAAAACTCAGATACCAATTGTTAGGTCATACAACACTGTAGAAGGGGGTTGAATACAGTGTTTATACAATCAAATCTATTTAACACAAGTATGTAACAAATATCAAGTATATTCAATAAACTCTATTACATTATGAGATGTTGTTCTCTCTCAGTGATTAACAAATATCACTAAGAGCTACTAGGTTAAAATCTATAATCTTCTCGATAATGATAACACTTATAGTGTAAACCCTAAGTCTGTGTTTATATAGTTTACAGATACAAGATATATTCTAATTGATATGGAATATAATTCAGTCTCCTAAAATATATAAATCAAATATCTTTTACAAGTCTTCTAGTCCTCTAACTCTTTCCATGCATATCTTCTTTTATTTTAGTTTCGATCTTCTCCTGTAAATCAGCTTCATTTCTTAATTGAAAGTCTTCCCGCACTTAAGTTCTGATATAACCTTAAGTTCTGATATTAAGTTCTGACTTCCAGTAAGTCCTGATTTCAGTAAGTCCTGATTTGTCCTGTTGTTAAGTTCTGAAAACTAAACACAAATCATATTAGATATGACATCTCAAATATATCTAACAAACTTATCATACAGTCGTAATCTTTGATCAATTCTAACCACCTTCTTTGTCTCATATTCAACTCCTTCTGAGTAATAAATATACTTTAAACTCTTATGATTCATATGGATGTCACACTTTTCTCCATATAAGTAATGCCTCCAAATTTTAAGAGCAAACACAATTGCTACCAATTCCAAATCATGCGTGGGATACTTCTGTTCATGCAACTTTAGTTGCCTTGATGCATATGCTATTACTTTCCCGTGTTGCATTAACACACATTCTAACCCTTTATACGAAGTATCGTTAAAGATCACAAACTCTCCTTTTTCATCTGGTACCACAAAGACTGGGACGGTTACCAATCTCTTCTTCAACTCTTGAAAACTTTCTTCACATTTATCTATCCACACAAACTTCTCATTCTTCCTTGTCAACTTAGTCAATGGAACAACAATCTTAGAGAAATCTTGCACAAATCTTCTATAGTATCCTACTAATCCCAGAAAACTTCTGACCTCCGTAAGAGTCTTGGTCGTTTTCCAATTCATCACATCTTCTATCTTGGCTGGGTCTACTTTAATTCCTTCACTATTTACTACATGTCCAAGAAACTGAACTTCCTTCAACCAAAACTCGCACTTTCAAAACTTGGCATGTAACTTCTATTTTCTCAAAATCTCTAAAGAAATCCTCAAATGCTCCATATGGTCTTCCTCCGTCTTGGAGTATATAAAAATATTGCCGATAAATACTATAACGAACTTATCCAAATACTGCTTGAACACTCTATTCATAAGATCCATAAATGCGGCTGGCACCTTCACCAAACCAAACGCCATTAACAAAAACTCATAGTGTCCATATCTCGTTCGAAATGCCGTCTACGGTATATCTTCCGATTTAATCTTCAACTGATGATACCCAGATCTTAAATCAATCTAGGAAACACAAGTAGCTCCTTTTAACTGATCAAACAAGTCGTTGTTTCACGATAGAGGGTACTTATTCTTGATCGTCAACTTATTCAATTCACGATAGTCAATGCACAACCTCATGCTTCCGTCTTTCTTCTTCACAAATAACACTAGTGCACCCCACGTGGATACACTTGGGCGTATTACTCCTTTGTCCAACAGTTCTTGCAATTGCGTTTCTAATTTCCTTCATCTCAACTGGCGCCATTCGATAAGGTGCTTTCGATTCTGGTTCCGTTCCAGGAGCCAAATCAATCGTAAACCTGATCTCTCGATCTGGAGGTAGTCCAAGTAGTTCATCTGGAAACACATCGGGAAAATCTCTTACTACTGTAATATCCTCAATCCTTACAAATTCTTTCTCTATATCTTTGACATGAGCCAAATAAGTCTCGCATCCTTGACGTAACACTCTCCTCATCTGAATAGCCGTTAGAAACTTCTTCTCTTGTCTTTTTTCCTTAAATACCACTTCAACACCATCCTTGGTCTTTAACTTCACCTTCTTACTTTTACACTCAATTTGTGCCTCGTGGTTTGACAACCAATCCATTCCTAATATAACGTCGAATTCTCCTAACTTAAAAGGAATTAAGTTAGCAGAAAAGTGCCGACTTTCTATAATCAAATCGCAATTGGGATAAATCCTATTAGCAGTAACTCTCTCTTAATTTCCCGGATGTCCTGACTTCTGGAAATGATTCTTTTGAGCTCCATTCCCGGGTTTAAACTTCTGAAACTTTTGATTCTGACCTCCACCATTCTTGCAAAACTTCCCTCTAAACTTCGAACTTCCTTGTTCCTGTTCTGTGTTCTCAAACTTCCTTTTCCTACCTTCATTCTCTCTTTTTGCAGCTTCCCGCTCCCCTTCCACTATCATTGCCTTCTGCACCAAGGAGGCATAATTCTTGATCTCCAACAATACCACTTAACTCCGTATCCATGGCCTAAGTCCCTGTTGGAACCTTTTGGCCTTCTTCACCTCCGTATTCACATACTCAGGTATAAACCTAGAAAACTCTGAAAATTTTACTTCATATTCTGCCACCGATGTATCTTCTTATCTAAGATCAAAAAACTTCATCTCTAACTGGTCTTGCATATAATTGGGCAAGTACTTCTCCAGAAACATCTCGATAAACTTTTCCCATGATAAGTCCTTTCCTTCAAGTAAAGCCGTTGAAGATTTCCACCAGAAACTTGCCTCGTCCTTAAGGTAATGACTCGCATACTGTGCTTTCCTTTCATCCTTAAATTCTGCTAATTCAAATGCTTTCTCCATTTCTCTTAACCACGAATGAACTTTTATTGGGTCGGGAAAACCTAAGAACTCTGGGGGATGCACAGACTAAAAATGTTTGAAGTTTCCAACTTTAGGGCTACTGGTTGTTGCAAAAGCTGAGCAAGTCGGTTCATCATAGTGGTATCTTGGTTTAGTTCTTGGTCTTGGGTTTGAGTTTCTTCTTCTTGGTGATTTGGTGAGTTGGCCATTCTTACAAACCTGATTGAGAAATTATTTAGCAATACGATATCATGGCATTGATATACAATAACAACATTTTACTATAAAATAACTTTAACGGGTTTTAAGCTTTACCCAATTTTGCACATGCTATCCTATTACTATATAATTTCTCTTATCAGTTGAGTGTTTTCACATGGTACAGGGTATGATTTGCGAAATGTTAAACACGGTTATATAGAAACATGGAATGCAAAACAGTTTATAAAGATTTCCAGGGTGCACAATTGGAAACAAGGTTTATGATTGATTCAACAAGCCAAAGGTACATGGACAAAAGGTCTGATTACATAAAGTTCTGAAATAGGGTATAATAATATAGCAGGGTTAAATAGAGGAAAAACTGGAAAAGATCTTCCTATCTACCTCTAACTTCTAACAACCGCTACAACACCAAGTTTTGAAATACAATACATCATAACAAATAAAAAAGGGAACCCGGCATCTGACCAAGTATCCAAAAGCCTACTGGCGCTAAAAAGTAACAAAAATTGTGGGCTTCACCGTCTCAATGCGAACTTTCCACTCATCCTCCATAACTGAAGTCCTCTTCCTAGACTCTTGAGCTAGCCTATCCACCAAAGCTCCCAACTCAGGAATGTGGGAGTAAACAAAGTTTCGACCCTGGACTAACTTGCCACCAACACTAACATGCACAATCTTAGGCATCTCAGACTCTGGCTCAGGGGCTGGGGTCTCTAACTCAGGCCTCAAGGGTGATATCTGCATAGGAATCTCACTACTCTCAGATGAATCCTCCTCCTGATCTAAACTAACATACACATGCTCCTCTGAAGAGGGTGGAATAGAGTCCATTAGAGTACCAGTCAAACTAACCTCTGAATCGGAAGTACTACCACTACTGGGGTTCTGAAAGAAAATAAAAACAGCAACCAAGAAAAAGTGTTGGGGTTAAATAAGACTTCCAACTGAGTCACACCCTAAATCCAGTTGCCACTTTAACTATTCACTTCTCTTAGACTATACCTAATAGTCTAACTTAACTCTTTATGAGTCGAACACCCTCGCGATATAGATATATACCCAAAATACCTTTTTATCCTAACTTGTCTCAGGGACTAGATCCTGTAGCTCTGATACCAAACTTGTGAACACCCTAAATCTCTGGATTAGGAAATGAGGACCCACACACCATTAAACTATCAATAAAATAACATAAACCCCGATTAACAACTAACAGGATCTAAACAGGATTAAGTATGAGATAAGATAAAACTATCAACCAACATATTATTATTACAACCCAAAATAATATTTAATTTACACAATCGATTCCGACTTGGAACCGACAGATAACCCATTGTATCTTTACAAACTTTCCAACTAAGCGCTTGCTCACACAACCTGTACTACTTGCTCTGGCATCTGCAAGCCTACGACACGGTAGTGACCACCAAGTATGCTCTTACGATTAGTGCGCCTAAGTCTGGCCATCTTCTCGCTTAACTACCATGGTTAGAACAAAGCAAAATATATGAGCATAAAAAGCTCAACAAGTAACTATATGACAGTTCTGTGATGCAGTAATAACAAATATCCAAATCACTTTTAAGGCATTCTATTTTAAATCTCTAGGTGGCAGATTTTTGTCTTTGGGCTATGAATGGGTTATGAAGAAAGATTTAGGCTTTCAGGAATCAAGGCTCAAGATAGGGTGAAAGCCGACGTTCATCACAAATTATTAATAGGATCTTAAGGATCTTTCAAGTGGAAAGTAAGAATTTATTCAACTCTATGAATCAATTATATGATTGATAACAATATCAGAATAAAAATCAGGGTTCTCAAAGCTGTATGCTAAATAATAACACAATGAACTCTTCTCATATCATTTTAAATCATTTCATTTACAAAGAAGCAATTTCTAAGGCAATTTATTCAATATCTTTTTATAAAGTGATAGGGAACCCTTGATTGGACTACTTTAACTTTCATAAATAATAATACGGGTGATTAGCCCGTACCGACTTCCATCTGGTCGTTAAGGTACCTATGGCATAATTTCATCCTTAAACTGGACTAGGCCCCTAGTCTCTTATATGACTGGACTAGTCCCATTAGTCTCTTATGTCTCAATCCAATCTATCAGGAATTGATTTGGAATACCTTGTGTTGGAAAAGAAAGGTTTTACTAAGTTCATTTTATCATTACCAAGAATATGAAATTATTCAGACTCTTTCAAGTCGAAACTCATTCTTAAGTTCATTTTCAAGAATTCAAAGGAATTGAATGAATCAAAAGTAATCAATACTATGGTTGAATCAAATGATAAACAAGGTCTACAAGTTAGGGACCCAAAACAGTTTCAAAGATCAATACAGGTTAAGGTAAACAAAGAAATGAAGGATTTGGGTTACTCGAAACATTACGCAAGGGAGTTCATAAAGGTTCTTATAGGGTTTACGAGAATTCAGGGTATCCAAAGGATTCAATAGGTAATGAAGATACAAATCGACCGGGTTACTATAAGGGTTTGAACAATAATTATATCAAGTCGCACAAGCACAATATCAGGGTGTTTTAAAGGATCAATGATAGATATAGCACAAGTATCAATATCCGGGTTCAAGAATCAATATCAGGTTATCACAAGGGACAATAACAGGGCTTCTCAAGAATCAATAACAGGTTCACAAGGAACCATAACAGGTTATCTCAAAATCAATAACAGGTATATACCAATTGCAATAAAAATCCTCTAGTTAATCATGGCATCATCAATATCCTCTCTATAATCAAATTATACGAGTAGGTAGAGTTACCTGCCTGGATTTGCTTTCCTGTTTTACGGGATTTGAGCTACTGCCACCTAGAATACCTTTCCCTTTCCTAGCCTGAATGCCTTCGCGATCCGAATCTACAATCCGAAATGAAACCCTAATTAGATACCCACTCGACGTTCCCGAAATGTTTAATAATTACCCCAATTCGATCTAACGCTTAACTCATATATGCGAGTATAAACACCAAATACTAACATAGAACTTAATAATGTACACTTATATACTTAAACTCCATACTCTAGCAAATAATCATAATTCGTATGACTCGTTAACCAAGCAACTTAATCATTTCCTTTTTATCCAAAAATTCGAACCAAAGCAAATGAACCACATCAAATAGATCAACATGCATTCATTTAACTAGACTCTAAAATCAAATCAACCAAATAACTTGAATCAATCCCTCTTAAAATTATAAACCATTCATCTTTTTTAATAAAATACAATCAAATAATCAAATAATGACATGCAAGTACAAGAATCACTTATAAACTTTAATTTAAGCCAAAACTCATCCCTTTAAATCATTTTTTAAAGAAAACCGAAGCATAAATTCAGTCCTCAAGCCAAAATTCTTTGTAGCCTTAGATTAAAATTAAACTCCCTTTTTAAATTACAAAAATTCAAACTCCAATCATAAAAAAAATCAACAAAATTGCATGCAACCATTTAAACTCACATTCAAACTACCAATCATCAATTAACCTTTAAAAATCATTTTCCCCACACTATTTTATCAAAAATTTGAACCTAACAAGTGTTAAAAGTCGAATGAAGCTTGGAAATTAGCATGCAATGATTTTTAGTAACATGCATAGAGATTTTGATGACATGCATCCATTTTTATCCAACTAAACACACAATCAACCACCAATAATTCTTATACTCAACCTTTTAACCATAAAAACATGATTTTAATCAAAAACTCAAGTAAACATCAAACAACTAACATGCAATCTATACTAAATCAAATTTACACTAAATCACTTTGAAAATCACACAATCTAGAACTTTATTCTCTCCTATGAACATATTCCAAGAAATTGTGTTTTCCTTGGACATAATCAAAGAGATGGTGCTACAAAATTTGCTTAAAACTTAAATGCAAAGAGGAATAGGAGAGAGAATTAGAAAAGATGATGATCAATGGTGAAATCCTTGAGTTCTAGCTAGTATTTGCTATTGCATGTAGAAGAGAGAGAGAGAGAGAGAGAGAGAGAGAGAGAGAGAGAGAGAGAGAGTATTCGGGAGAGAGAGCTGAGAGGGAGAAGCGAGAAAAGAGAGAGAAGAGAGAGAGAAGGAAAAGAGGAAAGAAAAGAAAGAAAAAAAGAGTGGTTGGGTGTAGAGAAGAAAAAGAGGGAGGGGTGGGTTTTTATAGCCAAAATGGCAGGGGCATTTTGGTCTTTCGCCAACGACTCTAGAATCTTCTTTTTGTTTGATTTAAAATGAATTTAATTAATACACAACCCTCTCAGAAAAGATGAAAATGTCACGAATAAAAATTTTAGAATATAGATCTAAAAATTAGCTTTCTAGACATATTTTTAATATAATTTTTTGAGCGTACGGTTTATTTTCTATGGATTTTACAAGATTACGCTCAAAATAGAATTATAACTCGATAAAATCATTTTAAAATACAACGATCACCAAATAATTTCATCTATCATTTTTATAAAGTCTCTAGGACTATTTCGAAGATAAAAAATAAATTTCACGCCTTGACCATACTCGGATAATTTTATAAAAATATATAAAGGTTCAATAAACCTTATTTTAAATTAAATAATTCCCTTAAAATCATTTAAAAATAACTAGAGTACATAATCAAACATATTTTAAAGTAATAGCACGTATTCACATATCACGCCTCCATCGTAACACAGTCGATCATAAGAATTCCTTAATTAATAACCACTTTTCACATAACGGGTCGCGTCTTGTCTGACGACCCGACACTGAGCGTTTTCAATTACGCTTCTCAATCATTCTCTTTATATCAATTGACACATCACTGGAATATAATACTCACTTAAACATTCCTATTTCACACAATATACAATAAAGACAATTAACCAAAAAAATCATTTAATCCTTTATTTAATCACATAATTTATAATTACACCAAAAAATTATACTTTATTCACTTAATCACGTCGCAAAATTCATAGTCGCTACAGAGGAAATGATCAATCACTAAGCATAGGTATTATCAAAGTCATCCACAAGATGGTTCTCAGGAAACAATACGATAACAAGCATCGGGTTTACTGTTATAAGAATCTGGGTAAACAAAGCATTAACAATAAGGATCTGGATAAACAAGGTATAAAAAAACAAGGCTTAACCAAGTAATAATCAGTATAAGGATCTGGATAACATGGTATTAACAACTAGGATTATCAAAGAAATAAGGATCAAAGGTCATTGTAGATCACATGATATAATGAAAGTAGGGTAGGGTATTTGAAATGAAATAGGTCAATAATGAGGGTTATCAATTCAAGTTCAACAAATGTACCAATAAGATCATCTTATTTTATCAATGCATAACATACCGATTTTCTGTGATCGATTCACTTTTAAAGATAAATAAAAGTTACTTGTCTCACAAGTTTTCCTGTTCAACTGAATACTGAGCTACTGCCACCTAAAGTCTCTTTGCCTTTCCTAGAACGAATGCCTCTGCTTTCCGAATCTACAATCACAAAGTAATCCTTAATCAGAACTTTATCAAAACTTGACGTTTCTCAGAACGTTTATCTTTCTACCCCAATCAATATATCTTATTCCCTATAATAACTTATATCATACTTAACACATATCAAATATCAACCTTATATCCTTTATGCCCTTGTTCAATCATTTACTTAAGAGTAACACGTAATCACGTATACACATAATCCGACACATTCACTTATATCTAAATCTCATTACAGCTTTACATATATATACCTTATATATATATATATTCTTCTCATTAATAGGGCATGACATATTCACAACTACGCTTACCCTTATCACAATAATTAATCAAAACAATCAATCAAGTACACCTACTCTCTTTTTAGCACTTAACCCTTAACACATATCGTGCACTAAACTTTATACGATTAACAACTCGAATCAAAACTACAATACGAGACTCAAATCCTTATTTCTTTTTAAAACTGAATCGCAATCCTTGTGATCAACTCACATTAAACACATATCACTTTGCATGCAAATCAGAATTAGCATATCCATCTCAAAGATCACAAAATCACTTAAAACATTTAATCATGAAATTCAACTTCTTTAAAATATACAAGCTAAAATGCATGATCCATAACATGTGTAACCCTAACCATCCTTAAAACCATTATTTTCACCATTTTTTATAGAAAAATTCGAACCATAAAGGTTCTTAGTTCGAATAAAAATCACAATTTTGACATGCATCCATTTTTAATAACATGCATAAAGATTTTAGTGACATGCATCAATATTTAGTCATCTAATCATATAATCAACTCCTAATAATCATTCTATTCAAACTTATAAGTATAAACTTTGATTTAAAAACCAAAAATCCAATCAAGCACTAAACAAGTAACATGCATTTTACAATTCATAAAGCAAATGGAAGGTCAAGCTTAAATAAAACCACCGACTCCCTTTTGGTCATGGCCGGAGTGGTCGAATACGAGGATGCCCATGCAAGGGTCTCCCTTCAAATTTTGGACCTCTAAATCTTGTAAAACTAATCTACTATACACCCTTATAAACATACATCAAGATATTGTACTTTTCTTGAATATACTCTAAGAGAGGGTTTTGTAAAAACCTACTCAAGAACTTACATGCAAAGGATGTAGTGATAGAGGATTTTAAATGGTAAAGATTGATGGTAAAAACTTTGAAAACTAACTAGGTTTTGATCTTGCATGTAAGAGAGAGAGAGAGAGAGAGAGAGAGTGAGATGGGAAGGCAATTGAGAAAAATAGCACCAATGTTGAGCTTGTAAAGGCAATTGAGAAAAATAACATATTTTCTCTCTTCTCTCCCTTTATCCTTATAATATATATTTTTAATACACAATATATATTTCTAATACATTATCATGACGAGATTATTGTAGAAATTTTCTTCTACAAGGCAGCGTTCCAACCAAGTTAAAGATCTCTTTCATCTTTTAGGCATGTTCATATATGTAAAAGATAATACGGTTGCGTATAGTATGGAAATGACTTGTGCATATGCTTTGTTATTATTTTTTATTGTAAAAGTTAATAGGTACATATCTGTGAGCAGTACAAATCTCTGAGTAAATAACATGCATGTTTTCTGTATCCTTAAACATGTGATCATTACATATTCTGATTTTATTAAAGAAATTTGTGCCATATTTTTGGTATTCATAACTTTCGTTTTAATTGGTATTGATCTTCTTGCTCCCCGGTTTATGTATGACATCTTTTATTTTGGCCCATATTATATTATTCCTTGACACTTTGATACACATTAAACTTGTTCATACTTATAAATTTCCTTTTATATTGTATAGTTCAACATTATTTCTTTGTGAATGAACTAGGATTATAAATAGATCATAATCTATTAGCCGAAATCATGTACATATGATAAATCAACCAACTAACAGTCATTTTTCGATATGATACATATCGTTTAAATGTATTTGTTGTACACTTCTTTTAACATTTTATAAATGTGGTAGTTTCAAATATGTCAAATTTTACCAAACATGAATTTGAGGATCTTGATATTGCCGGAAAGAATTATTTATCATGAAACTAGACAATGAAATTCATTTGGCCACACAAGGTCTGGGAGACACTATTAAAGAGAAACAAAGAATCTGAATCAAACTGCGCAAAGGAAATGATTTTTCTTCGTCGTCATCTCCATGATGGACTTAAAACTGAATACATTAATGTGAAAAATTCACTTGAACTTTGGAAAAATTTAAATGATAGATATGATCACCAAAAGACTGTGATTCTTCCAAAAGCTCGATATGACTGACGCAGACATGTTGGAAAAAACAAATTTAACTTTTCATGCCTCAAATTTACTCCACCTGCAACAATACCGTGAAAAAGGTTTTATAAAATATTCAGATTTAATTTCTTGTCTTCTTGTTGCTGAACAAAATAACAAGGTTTTAATAAAGAAACATGAGTCTCGCCCAACTGGCTCTAGCCCTTTCCCTGAAGTGAATGTGGCAACTTATAATTTTGGGTGAGGACATGGTGGTGGACGTGGTCGTGAACATGGACTTGGTCGTGGAAATCAAGTAAGAAACAACTATTATTTTAAACAACGAAAATCAAACTACAACCCGAAGTTGGTAAAAAATAACGAAAGGGTGGAGAAAGATAAAAGGGGATAAAAGAATGCTGAGAATGTTTTCTATAAATGTGGTATGAAGGGTCATTGGTCGCGTACCTGTCATACCCTAAACACTTAGTTGATATATACAAAGCATCCCAGAAGGAGAAATGAAAGATTGTTGAAGTAAACTTAGCTTTCCGGAATGAAGAACCCAAGTACAACCCTTCCGACATGACACATTTAGAGGTGACTGATTTTTAAAAAAATCCTGAAGGAAACATCAATATGAATGATACATATATGATATGAATAATTTTTTGGTTGAAAAGTTTATTTTAATTTTATCTATTTAAATATTATCACCAAGTTACTAATTCTATGTACTCTTTTTTGAAGTGTTATTCTAATTCTCGCGTTGGTCACATATTAAACGAAGATATTTGTTTTGTAGATAATGCAACTACTCACACCATTCTTAGAAATGAAAAATACTTTACTTATTTGCAGAAATGTAGTGGTAATGTTAATACAATTTCCGGAAGTACAAATATAATTGAAGGCACTGGAAGAGCTTGTTTTTTGTTACCTACGGGAACAAAATTTGTTTTAGATGATGCATTACTCTCTTGAAATTCACAAAGAAATTTATTATGCTTTGAAGATATCCGCATAAATGGGTATCATGTTGAAACAATAAATAAAGAGGATAAAAAATTCCTTACATCACATGCATCAACTCGGGTAAGAAAAGTTTTAAGGAACAACTACCTGCCTTTGCTTCCGGATTATATTATACAAATAATCGTACAATTGAAGCAAATACTAGCATAAATCGGAAGTTTATCAATACAAATAATTTTATTATTTGGCATGACCGATGGGGACATCCGGGTTCAATTATGATGCGAAGAATTATTGAAAACTCACATGGACATCCATTGAAAAACCAGAAGATTTTTTAATTTAATAAATTCTCGTGTGCTGCTTGTTCTCAAGGAAAATTAGTTATCAAGCCTTCTTTGGCAAAAGTTGGAATTGAATCTCTTAAGTTTTTAGAAAGGATTCAGGGTGATATATGTGGACCCATTCACCCATCATGTGGACCAATTAAATATTTTATGGTATTAATTGATGCATCAACACGATGGTCATATGTGTATTTATTATCTTCTCACAACCTGGCTTTTGCAAGATTACTTGCATAAATTATTCGATTAAGAGCACAGTTTTCAGATCATAATATTGGTACGATCCGTTTAGATAATGCTGGAGAATTCACATCACGAGTTTTGAATGAGTACTGTGTGTTAATTGGAATCAATATTGAACATTTTGTTGCTCATATTCATAGACAGAATGGCCTAGTAGAATCATTCATTAAACGACTTCAATTAATTGCCAGACCATTGATTGTGAGAACGAATCTCCCCGCTTCAGTTTGGGGGAATGCTAGTTTGCATGCAACATCACTTGTACGTATTAGAACTACAAGTTATCATAAATTTTCTCCCTTACAATTGGCTTCTGGAAGAGAGCTTGATATTTCTCATCTGAGAACTTTTGGATGTGCGGTATATGTCCCAATTTCACCACCGCGACGAATAAAGATGGTTCCCCAAAGAAGATTAGGAATATATATTGGCTATGAATCTCCCTCTATAATAAGATATTTTGAACCATTGAGAGGTGATATGTTCACAACAAGATTTGTTGATTGTTATTTTGATGAAACAGTTTTCCCTAGATTAGGGGGAAAGAATAAGATTATTCTTAAAACAGGGGGAGAAAAGAAACTGCTGAAAAAAGGAATTACATGGAATGCATCACCATTGAATACTTATGATCCTCGTACAAATCAATATGAACATGAAGTTCAGAAAATAATTCATCTACAAGGTATTGCAAATCAGTTGCCTGATGCATTCACTGATATAAATAGAGTGACTGAGTCACACATACCAGGTGAAAATGCTCCTGTAAAAATAGAAGTCCCAGAAGGACAAATAATTAAAGCAAGTGAATCAGTGCTTTTAGGTAATGAATCACACACAGAGGGGGGGTGAATGTATTTTTCTGATTTTAAGATTTTCTTGAAAGATAATGGTTGAACAAAGTAAATTAAATCTTGTATAGAAAAGTGTTCATGCAGAAATTAAACTTGCATAAAATAAAGAACACCGATCTTCAAAACTCACTTAATTTTTGTATTAAAAATTAAGATGCTTTGCTACAAAATTTCTAAGCTCTTCGAAGTTAAAGAGCTCAGCTTCTTCTCAAGAGTGTTACAAGATTTTTTTGATCTAAATTGTTACTTCTAACTAGAGGACCGGTGTTAACTTTATAGCTCAGTTAACTGCTGGTTTACACAGTGGATAATAAACATGCTATTATCTTTTCTTAACCGTCACATTTTTATTTATAGAAAAGCAAATCTTCCATTTCTGGCTTAGCATATCTTTAATATCCCGTGATTACTTTAATCTTCCTCTGTTAGTTAATCTTTGCCATTGATCTTGCACACACTTCAAACTGCTTTTTGTAGACTTGTCAATCCAGATGTTGGATTGTTTGTTGATTGTTTATCTTGGATATTAAACTGATCTGCAATTCTGTACTTTGAGACTGTACATCGAGATCTCCAATTTGATTTATTTGAACACTTGATATCTCGATAAGTACAAAGGCTTATCGAGATCTCTAGTTCTCCATAATGAGTTTGGCTTGTAGAGGTCTTTAGCTCATAGAGATCTCTAGTCTTCATAACTTCACTTAACTTATAGATATCTCTGAGTTCTGTAATGGATATAGACTTGTCGATAACTCTGAGTTCTCTAGTGAAAGAATGACTTGTCGATATCATTTTGAGTTCTCGAGTAGCTTTCCTGACTTCTCTACTCCCGGTGGATATTGTTTATCCGTTGAGTAGATATTGCTCATCCGTCGAGTGGAGGTATAGCTTATCCGTCGAGTAGATATTGCTCATCCGTCGAGTAGATGTTATTCATCCATCGAGTGGATATATAGCTCATCCGTCGAGTAGATATTGCTTATCCTTCGGTACTCTCTGGAGTTTGAATGACTTCTCGATAAGTCATTCTCGAGTTCTCGAATGACTTCTCTATAACATTAAATCTGTGACTTGTAGAGATCTTGACTTAGAACATTTTTCTCCAAACAGATTTATTCAACTCCAAGCTTCTTCAAAATTCTTCTGAGGCATTATCATCTTGATCTTTTTCCACATATAATCCTTAGGCTTGATACCCTTTTAGAAAAAAGACTTTAGTCTTCTCCTTTGCATTTTTACAGACTTTAAGTGTTACAAGTACATATTACAAATTTAGATAACAATACAACTAACTTAGGGTTGGCCCCAAGCTTAACTGATTACTGAAAATAACTATTCATTAATCTTCCACTCAGATCATAGATGCTAATGACATTGTTAGCTCCAGTAATCTTTGACATCATCTATTATATATTACAAGTGCCTCACATGAAGCGAGGAAGATCGATCGGTTCCAAATATAAAAACCCTCGAAAAAGAAAAGGAGCAAAGAGTAGCGATGCCCAAATAGAGAAAATAAAATATCCAGAAGAGACATCTCAAGTGACCTGTGACACAATAGATGAAACCTTGGAAGAGGTACAGGTACCTGAAAATGTCGAAAGTGAAGGGATCTCAATAAATTATGTTGTCACAAGAAAGAGATGGAACCGAAATAACACTACCGTCGACGAAATTTTTGCATATAATGTAGCGCTTGATATACTGATTGAAAACGAGGATCTTGAACTAAAATCCATCGATGAATGTCGACGTAGAAGTGATTGGCCAAAGTGGAAAGAAGCAATCGAAAATGAATGAGCTCACTTAATAAACATAAAGTTTTTGGACCTATAGTCCGAACCCCTGAAGGGACAAAACCCGTTGGTTTTAAAATGGTATTTGTGCGAAAGAGAAGTGATAAAAATAAAATCTTAAGATACAAAGCTCGTCTAGTTGTTCAAGGTTTTCCGAAGAGACCCGACATTGATTATGATGAAACATATTCTCCTGTTATGGATGGAACGACCTTCCGTTATCTTATTAGTCTTTCAGTAATTGAAAAAAAAGATATGCGTCTAATTGATGTTGTGACAACATATTTGTGTGGTTCGCTTGAGAAAGACATATATATGAGAATCCCTGAAGGATTCCGAATACCGGAAACATCTAGTCCACATCCTCGCGATCTTTATGCGATAAAGTTACAAAGGTCAATATATGGATTAAAACAGTCTGGTTGAATGTGGTACCAAAGGTTAAGGGAATGATACATAAATGATCCCATTTGTCCTTGTATATTCATAAAGAAGACCGAGTCTTCATTTGTTATTGTTGCTGTGTATGTTGAAAATTTAAATATAATTGAAACTCCTGAAGAGCTCCAAAAATAGTTAATTATCTTAAGGTAGAATTTGAAATGAAAGATCTCGGAAAAACAAAACTTTTCCTTGGATTATAAGTTGAACTCTTAAGAGATGGAATTTTTCTGTACCAATCAACATATACCGAGAAAGTCCTTAAACGGTTTTACATGGACAAATCACATCCATTTAGTTCTTCAATGGTTGTTCGATCACTTAATAGGAAAAAGGATGTATTTCGATAATGGGAAGAAAATGAACAATTACTTGGTCCTGAAGTACCACATCTTAGCACTATCGGTGCACTTATGTATCTTGCTAATAATACACGACCTGATATTGAATTTTTTATGAATCTATTAGCAAAACTCGGAGGCATTGGTATGGAGTTAAACATATTTTTCAGTACCTTCGAGGCACAACTGATATGAGATTATTTTATTCTAATAAATCTAAATCAGTACTAATAGGTTATGCAGATGCATGATAATTATCTGATCTAGATAAAACTTGATCACAAACAAGTTATTTGTTCACTTATGGGGATACAACCATCTCATGGCGATCCATAAAACAATCTTTGGCTGCTACCTCTTCTAATCATACAGAAATTCTTGCAATCCATGAAACTAGTCGAGAATGTGTCTGGTTGAGATCAATATATTAACATATTCAGGAGTCATGTGGCATGCATCATGACGGGATAGTCCTGACAGTGATGTTCGAAGACAATACAACATGCATCGAGCAGTTGGAGAAATGTTGTATCAAAGGTGATAATACTAAATATATCTCGCCCAAATTTTTCTTCACACATGATCTTCAAGAGAATGGAGAAATTGAAGTCCAACAGATTCGCTCAAGTGACAACTTTGCAGATCTATTCACAAAGTCACTACCCCATCGATTTTTGAGAAATTAGTAAATAAGATTGGCATGTGTTGACTTAAAGACTTAAAATAAATCTCATAATTAATGTACTCTTTTTCCTTTACTAGAATATTTTTTCCAATGAGTTTTTTCCTAGAAAGGTTTTAACGAGGCACAATTATTGAAAGATGGACATCAAAGGTGGAGTGTTATGAATATATGTCCCTGGATTTTTATAGAACAAACCTTTGGTACTCTAATTTCTCGACTTTTAATATTTCAAGTTCATGAATTCATTAAAGAGACTTTTAAATTTTCAAGTTCGTGTCCAACACCTATAAATAGCACCAATGTTGAGCTTGTGAAGGCAATTGAGAAAATAACATATTTCCTCTCTTCTCTCTCTTTATCCTTGTAATATATATTTCTAATACACAATATACATTTCTAATATACTTAATTTTCTTTTTATATAGGACTTTATACTTAGATTTTGTTACTTGGGTGGGTGCAAACTAAAATGTAAACACGGGTTAAGCGCCTAATTTTTTAGAATTTTTTTTTGAGAGTTTTTAGAAATATGACTTAATAGAGTCTTGTTATGATCAAAAGATATTGCTATGAATCTAGAAAACCTATTTTAACTAAACATATGTAACTTAGGTTGTGTATGACATTGTCGTTACAGAGCAACTTTTCATTGAAGCTAAAAAATTATTTGATAAAATTCAAAATCTACTTTAATGAAAAGTGTTTTTGACATAAAAACTGCCGTTAAAAATAGTAAGATTTCATACTTTTCGAAAAATTGTGTTTGAGTTTTGCGAGAAGCAATGTTGATTTCTCCATCAAATCTTATCAAAAACATAATTTTTTATATTTTTTACATCAAAACATATACAAATTAAAAATATTACGAAAAAGTCATTTTATTTTTTTGACATCACTTTTTTCACTAGTCCTTTTTATAACATCACATCAATTTTTAACAGAAATCTATTGTCATTAACCTACCTATTTTTACAAAATTATTAAACTCAATCATATATAAATAATTTATTTAAAAACATCCAACACCAACTTTGACAGGTATAATTCATTAAATGATTTATTATAATTTCTATTATTGATAAAGAAAATTAAAATATTAAAAGTTATTGTGCATGCCTAGTATTAATTTTATTCATATCATAATTTAACTTATATATTGGGGATGGACGAGAATTGTCTCGCTATAAATGAGAATCGAACCTAAAACCTGAGACTGACAAGTGATATGTCTTTGACTATTTGAATTATCTCAACTATTATTCATACCTTAGTCACTAATAAATTGAAATTAACACTAACAATAAAAAAAATTAAAATATAAATATTAACATTGTATTCATCATAAAAATATGTTTTGAAAAACTATTGATCAGCCGGAAAAATAGGCCTTGACAGCTGACGATTCATCAGCAACAAGTTAGATGGGAAAGGTCGATGATCAAAACCCTAGCTTCTTAGTTCTCAGGCTAAATATTGAGCAGATAAGCAATACCCTCTATTCATTTTTCTTACTTGTACTTGTTATTTGTATATAAATTGCCCTTATATGTTGCATATTACTGTATTAGTCTGATCTTGCGAGTAAGAACATATTAAAGATATTAGTCAGGAACCCAATACTTAACCATAACCAAACTGGTTGTCTTTTGATATTTTACTTGATCAAAATTTTCGAAATTGAGTTTTCACTGATATTCAGGGGTCATATTCTCTGCTTTTACACCTAGTATGTACAAATAACATGCACACTCTATGTTGTACATTTTATACAATTATTAATTCTCTGCTGCTGAAAATTACAGTACATGATTAGTTTGCTTATGATTTGGTTTAAGTGAACTCCGTCGGAGTAGTATTTCTCCATCCAATAATTTGCAGTAACTGGTCGGCCGATCATACTTCTCTAACTACTGTTACAGGATATATATATCCTGTGTTTAATTTCAGAGATTAAGAAGCAGAAAGAGAGATTTAGAGAGAGATGAGGAGAGATAGTTGGGATGAGAAAAATAGAATTTTGTTATTAAATTTTACATAACCTCTAAATGAATTACATGCTCCACTTTATAGAAGGAGAACTAAACTCCCCTAACACTAACCGATAATTTGATTGAACTCTATTAATATATGTTTGTGCATACTTTATCAATCTGTTGATGGAATGACCAGAAACCCTGTCTAGCACGACTTTCAATTATCTGGTACTAAACAAAATGCGTCAGCATAGTTTAGGCTCTAAATATGGCACCATAACCAAAAACTGTAAGGCTGGAAGCAGGGGCAAGTTGGTAGAATTTAGGGCTAGCTCAAATTAGTGTGACGTTGATGCACATAATATGGAAATCCCTAGCTCAGGAAAATGTATTATGGATGATAAAAAGATCATAAAGCTGATATTATCTGTGTGTGGCACATGAAAGATTACAGGAAGGTATTTGTGATATGTACACATGCATCTGAGGATTAATATGAAACTCACTAAGGAGTCTGGAAATGGAAAAACAAAGAAGCGATATACAACAATGGTGTGAAGACTTTGGCACTACAAAAATATAGATAAAAGGAAAGTTCATGGCTTGCAATTGGCATCTCGCAAAAAAAAGAACACAACAGGATAATTATCAGAAGACAACACAAAAGGTTCAGAACTACAACTACAGCAGAGGTTTATGCTAAAAAACTTTAATTATCAGAACCATGATTAACCTGTAGGAGACTATGGCTATCTACAATCTACTAAAGATGATTGAACATCGGTTCCAGATAAGTTTTATTAACTTGCTTATTTTTCCCTTGCAGATGCATCTGCAATAGCCTATCTTTTTCATTGACAATGTTTATGGATTTGTTTTAACATTATTACAATCCTACTTTTTACATTAGTGTTGCGTGTTTGCACTGGGGCATGTTGGAAGAAAGGAGCACTACAATATTAATTTTTTTACAGGAAAAAGTCATACTTGAATGATATCAAACTACAAAATTAAATAAACTACACGGCAAGAGGGTTGAAGCTAGATAACTCGCACCAAGTCATATTGGGGTCAGCGCCAGAGAATCCGGTGAAGGTTCTCACGCTAAAATCTTAGAATGAATTAACTAACTTGTGATCCCACATGCAAGCTAATGAATCAAGTCCAGTAGATGTAGCCAGATTTCCATAATTTTGGAAAGATAGCCTATACATGCTCCTAAGTCGACCCTCTTGAAGAAGCAGCTCTTCACCAGTTTCAGCGTCCCATTATCTCCAGGTCTTGTCAAAGCTTGTTGTACCCTAGTTAAGTACTTTTGTCATAAGTGAAATGCAGTCTGAGGAAGGCAATCCAATTTGTCCTCTAAAGTTTTTAGAAGTAAACCTGCATTTTAATTTTCACAACCTTGCCATGTAATTATTAAAAGCAGTTACCGAAGTATCAAAAAGTATTTATAATGGGTGAGAAAGCAACAACAGTACCATGCTCGATGTGTCTCTCCAGAGTAAAAAAAAAATTCTTATCCAAGGCACTGCAAGAAAATCAGAAGCTGTACAAAAATTGGCTTTCAATCATATGAAGTTGCTAAAATATGAACGAGCCACGAGAAGAGCTTGGTGATTACTGCAGCCTACAACGGGAAAAAGGAAATATATGATACTCTCATAATGTAATCAGTTTAAAAACAATTACAAAGTGATTCAGGGAAAGAAACAAGACGAATGGGGTCCACCGCAAAAGAACAAGAGGAAAAAAATGTTATTGTATATGTGATGGTGAGACCTAAAGCAGCAAACAGTTTTGATGAAGAAAACAATAAAGAAGATTTGGAGAATGTGGGTGCAAACCAGTTGATAGAAGTGTCAATTTTGCAAGAGGACATATCACATATAATATATAACATGGCAACAGATGGAAAGTGGATCAAATTTGGTGAAAGTTCAAACAGGAGTAACACAAACAAATACATTTTTGCTAGTCTGGGAAGAAAGAGCTAGTGGTTAAGAAACAAAGGAGCAGGAGTATCAAATGAATAGTAGTATGGAGGAAAAAATAGTTACCGGAATTATTACATTTAATGCAATACAGGAGATACACAAGCATTGTTATAAAATCTGGAGTTATCTACAAATACAAAATGGAGAAGGTGGCATGTTTTTCTATCATATGAGATGTCGCAAAGAACACAATGCCAGTGCATGCTAAAGAAATGGAGATCCACAAAACTTGTGTTTTTAATTGGATTCATCGGTCGTGAACATCAGAATTTGATCGCCAAACTCGAAGTAAGTTTTAAAATTTACACTTCATATTTTATGTCGTGCATAGTTTTTTTTGCATCCCGGTCAATTATGTTGGCTCATACATATATTCTAAAAAAAGTATATTTCATTTATAACTCTATTTGGGAATGCATATATCGTGTTCTCAGCATTTTTTCATCTTGTAATATTTGTGACTTGCGAAATGTAATTGTTAAACATTACTGCTAAAATAAGTTCTGCAGTGCTTCTACATAAAAAGACAACACAACAACAAAAAAGGTCAAATCCACAAAAGTTGAAGCAATAAAATAGTATGAATACATCTTCAATAGTTAATAAATTTAACCCCGAAGCACTTTTTTAACTAGTCATTTCGTCAGAGGGTTTAACTTTTTCATAGCCCTTGTTGATAGCCTAAGTTAGGTTCTAAATCGAGTTAGGGGGGTGTAACTCCACAAAATTTTCAAAAATGTAATGCAGAATATCAAATTAAAGCCGAGTAACAAAAATGATCAAAGAAATAAGTACAAGATACAAAAACCACCAAGGGTTGCTTACACCAACAATTAAAATGATCGTTGCTTCAAACGAAATAAATGCTGCGCACTTGGTATAAGATAATAATGCTCTCTAGTATTTAATTCTATCTCTATCAAGAAAGCAACTCAGGTTTTAAATAGTCAATAAAATATTCTTCTAGTAGCTTTCTCAATATTGCTCTCAAAATATTTGTAAGTCTTGTTTGTAGATGTGTAATTGATATCTCTCAATAATGATACGAGCGTTCCATTTTTGAGATCTACTTTTGTGGTTGATATAGGTTGATTTCCGGAGAGAGAAAGTGTATGATATGTGGCACAATATCTATTACTCATTTTAAATTTGCAAGCTGTGTATGGAGTAACATATGTGCGCCTCCCTTCTTTTATGCCTCGATAATAACTTAAAAATAATAGAAGTATAATTTTTTATTCTGCGCCTACAAGAGTATAAAGAGTATAGAGTATTGGAGCACATAGAAACAGAGTTGAGAAAGGAAGATTAGCACCCATGGCACCCCTTCAATTCATCAAAATGCTTCCAGGATCATATATGTGGGCCAATGCATGTATATGTATTAGTACATGTGCTTGTAGAGTGCTCTCATGAAGCATTTGCACTCTTAGGTGGTGTAAGAGGTTCAACACTTTAAAACATTCTTCTTTGCAACCAATGTGTTCACCAAAAGTAAGCACATGTATGAGCGGATATACATGTATTACTTAGCCAAATATTGTTCCTTTCACATGTATATGCTCCGCCAAGGTGGTCTTCCATAGTATGGGTGCTCATACCTCTTTTACTTCACCATGTTTATTCATTTTCTCCATATGGGCGCCCGTAGAGCGGTCCTGGCACCCATTCTCTTAATGCTTAGCCATTCTTGAGCTTTCTAACACCTATGTGTTCCTGTAGAGTTTGTGCACTCTTTGGAAACACATAATTCCAATACCTTCCCAATTTTTGAGCTTTAAAGCACACATATAGAGTGTGTGCACTTTAGTGGAACACATTTGACTTGAATTTTTTTCAACTTCTTTCCATGCTTTCATGTCCTCATACATGATAGACAAAACTTTCTTCTCGTACATCTGGACCCACTTAACAAAATTTCTTTCTTCAGTACTCAGTTTCGTTCGCAAACTGTTGACGCCTAGTGCAATAGTCTAGTGCAACGGTCTGGTAAGAAGACTAACATATTCGTGCAAGATCTTTGTATCTTGTCTTTTAAGTCCATTAGAAAGTATTAGTTATATATAGTCAGTTTCATTGAAATCTTCCTGTAGTCTTCATACTAGTCTTCACACTAGTCTTCACACTGAATCCTAACAGTCGCTTCAAATATCTGACCCTCATTTCATTGAAACCTGAATATATTAATGAATTTCATCCTGTGGCGTATAGAAGGCTTCTTCAATGTAGTTAATCTTAATTCATGTGTACAAATATTCATTTGAGATAGATTCCTTTGAACGTAGAATTATTTATGAGTCATGTTTTACTGTTGAGTTATGTTATTAGTCCTGCCAAGTAAAAATATACAACTTCAACCTTGTTCAACAACCAATGCTTAGAGTACTGAGTCAATAAATTGGTACATGAGATTTGATAAATCCAACATAAATCAAATGAAAACAAGCCTTATATTAAAACTTCTTGTTTAAACATATGATTTGGCTAGCATAAAGTGTTTGCAGGGCCTATCAATACCAAAAGAAAACCTAATTTCTTTATGGTAGAAAAGAAAATCCATTTATATAGATTATATAAGATAGCCTAAAATGATGTTTTTGACAACCTATCGGTATTTGAGAGAGTGAACATGTTGAGCAAAACCTAGTCCTTTAGGGGTAATGACAACTATTAGAAGATTGGTCATTGACTTTTAGCCTACATAGAAATTATACACTGAAACCTTCTATTCAAAGGTAATTGCTTTTAAATATATGAGTATTGACCAAAATGAAATCCTATATGGAAAAAGACAAAAAGTAGTGTACTTTGGACCAAAAAAGTAGTATAACTTAATCTAACTACAAGGACTCCATTTCTAAATAACACCGTACATAAACTTTTAGACCTACTTGTTTTCATCCCTGTAAACTACCTTAATACTGAATTATTAAGTATTTAGCACAAAAAAAAAATTGTTTGTTAATATTTGTACCTTTTATGTTTATAAAACTTTTTAATTTCTTTGTATTCACTAATTATAAACACCTTGCGAGGTACATGGACCCTTAGTTCTAATATATTTTTATTTAAATGCATATATATATATATATGCATGTATATATATTTATGTATACATGTAAATTCTATGGAGTCCCTTATTTTTAGAAACTTTGAGTCATATTCATGCCCTATAAATTTCAATATTTTAATGAAAATCTTGCAAATTCCATACATTTTCAAGTATAACATGGCAACATATATAATTTTGTAAAACATGCTTAGCTTGTAAATTATTTATGTTCACATTGCAAAACATGCATGTTCTACTTGTTCAACATTAATGATAAAACACCACTACACAGGTCATACCCTTTACCTTATTATATTTATTTTAAATTATTAACATACATAAAATTTGGACCATTAGATTGGATTGTAATAGTTGGTCATAATGTTGAACTCTATGACTTCAAAAAAAAAAGACTTGATAGAACTTTGTTCTTTATTTATATACATATATATAAATATATGTATCTATATACCCACATATATATGTGTGTTTGTGCATAACAATGGTCTTCTTTTAAAATAATTATTATAATGTACATTCACAAAGTTTTCTTAACTTCTTTAAATTTGAAACTCGATTAATATTTGTAAATCTAATAATTAAAATATTTTTTAACAAACTATTTTTCTACATTAGTTTAAAAAATGTGGTACTAAAATCTTGGTACCATGATATTAGTAAAAAAAACATGATAGTTTGGGAAACCTTAAGAAATTTAGGAAATGGTTGGATAATATGGTGCATATATTATGTGACCATTGAAAATATAATAAATAGTACAAATAAATCATTGGGTTTATATGGATTTGCGAGGCACAAAGAACCCTATACATTGGTCTTGTATTTGTTTTTTTAATTCCATGTGTTCTTTTAATTCTAAGCAAAATCTAAAAACTAAAAGTCTCGTAGAGTAAAATAAAAAAGAAATTCTTTGGATTCGTTGAAATCAAAAGTGCTTGGATTAGAGAACTAAAAAAGAAAATAAATATCATGAAAAGCATAGTGTATATAGTTTAATATTCAACATTATGATCAAATAGATTATATCCACATTCAAAGAATAATATATTCAATTAAGATTTTAACATATTATTATTATTCCATGGATTTAATATGTTGTAACTGATTTAATATTTTATAAAAAATATATAATATTGGTAATTCCACACATGTGTCTTAATATCTATATAGAATTGAGCCTAAATTCAATAGTATCTCTTTTACTAATGTGAGATTTTAAAGAATTTAAAATATACTGCGAAATTAACAAAATCCAAAATTTTTTGAAATCTTAAAGTCTACAAGTTTTTGAATAGAAATAAATTTTAATAGATTATTTATAATCCATATTGAATACGTCTAGATTTTAAAAGATTATTTGGAATATGGGTTGACTATTTCCAAACTTTTAAAAATCTGAATCAAATAGAATAAGATTTTGAAGGATCATTCATGTGTTGGATACCCCTATATATTAATTGATTATTTTAAATTCAAATTAAATATCCCCAAACTTTTGAAATTTGAAAATTTTCTATATAATATAAATTGAATACACCCTCTAATATTTTCCATTATATGTAATAATTTTAAAAGATAATTGTTAAATAAGCTCCGCTTTTTACTATTTAAGTTCCACTTTTAAATTTTAGACATGTTTATTACACATTTGCCCATAATTTTTAATAGTGAAATTCTTGGAATTTGTGGTTGCTATGGATAGTTATGTCATTTGCAAGACACCTGGAGCTTAAATAGTATTTTTAAAGCTTATTTATCAATTTCCTTTCTAAATTTGGCATCAGTTTTTCTGCAAGTTATCAAATTTAAAAATTATACTAATGTTTAAATTTTATTATGTGATCCTTTAACTATAATATCCTTTGTCTAGAAAAGGGTATGATATAGTTTGTTATTATTAATAATTACTATACCATATACTATTTATTATTATTATTATTATTATTATTATAGTTTATTTATTATTATTCTTTTGCCTCCGAGTGGGCCTCTTGTTGGGCTCATGGGCTCATATGGTCTAGAAATGTCTCTCCCAATCAAGCCGCCCACAAAATAAAATCTCAAAACCCTAATCTTGGCTTTATAATTGTATATACAACCTTTGCCCACATATCTTTGCATTCCTTACATTCATCGAAATCCAAAATCAATTTTCACGCTTGAGGTGCCACAAAGCCATCACCATCTTTGCCACCATGATGAATAATATGGAGGAAGGTCACAAACGAAGAAAGAGGACACACAAATGTGTAACAAAGGAAGAATGGTGTTTTTTATGCTATGTTGGGGGACTTCTTCTATTTTGTGACCACGAGTAAGTTCCTTGAACTATTTTTATGATATATATTTATATAGACACACACTGGTCTATAACCCGTACGGTGCACGATTGTTTTAATCCTTATATACTGTAAATGATAATTTTAATATGTTGTTTCTGGGATTTGAACATCACACCGCCTAATCATAACAATAATTTTTAGGATTATATTATATGGTTATTTCATTTGAATTATTTAACGATTGTGTATTGAGTGACCAAACTATGAATTGACCAGATAATCGACGAAACTTTTAATGTTATGTCGATGAAACTTTTAATGTTCACACTTTAATATAATAGTATATATTTATATCATTCTCTGTGTGTGTGATGTATGATTTTGAGATAGACCACTCCAAAAAGGGAGGAATTATTTTATGTATGGGGCTGCAACATAGAAGGTTTAATTGAAAATTTTGAGATTTGGGCGAGGAGTTTGACTAATATCCCAAGCCCGACCCTTGTTCCCCGCACTCGACCCTTGTTCCCCGCACTGCTCTTAGGTAGTAATATAATTTAATATTTCTATAAGATAAGGTTTAATGGAGAACTTTTGTAAACGGAGAACCGAGATAACGATCTTTAAAAATTATTTATAAAATCGAAAAATTGAGTAGTTTCAAATATTTACAATTCTTCCAAAAGAAACCAATCACAAACAATTTTTTTCAAATATAAAAAAATATCATGAGAAAACCTTATAATCTAGGAATCCTGTAGATTTTAAAATTCTATTTCCGAATCACATAAATTTTACAAGTTTTTTTGAATCTCGGTCAAAAATTTGGAAATTTTACATAATTCTTTTTATAAAATTCAGTTACTGATTCAAATATTGATGTTAAAAAGAAAATATAATAAAAACCAAAATGTTAATATACATTTATTTCGTAAAAAGAGGAGAAAAATATTTAGAATCTCGTTTTGAATATCAGGTTTTTTATTTCTCTTTCTAACTCCAAATCTTACTAATATATGAGCACCCACACTTATGTGAGATATGAGAACTAATCTCCACTACACAAATTTAAAGCTACTTTTAATGTAGGCTATTCATTTGAAATCTATCTTCTTCATCTCAACCATCACCACATCCTTCCTCCTCACTCCCCCAGCCTCTACTTCCGGCTACACCACCCCACACCTTTGTCAACCACCTATCGCTACTGTCTTCCCACCTAAAATCACCTAAAATCATCAATGTTAATAAAAAATTACCAAAGTCAAAAAAATCAACATGGTTGTGTTAGGAGGAAACATACACATAAACGAGATTTAATCTACCAATACGGAGTACGCACAAAACATGTGTGACACGAAAAATCCGCATCCGAACTTGTATTATTAATCCAAGCAATTATCATTAATGCAATAGATACATAACACCTCAATGGTGTCCCAAGCCAAATAATGCTCAACCAAACAATAATAATCAATCAAGGATGTTTAAGCACAATACTTAAGCATCCGCTCACGAGCGATACTTAAGTCTACATCTTAGACACTCCTCTCATCAATCAAACTCAATGACTATTTATATATAGCCATCACAAAACTTAGCCAAAAAGACAAACCTAATACGATTATAATACTAATTGTCTACTCATATAATTATTGCCTCATCCAATTGTGATAATAATTTCCTACCCATACATTTATTACACAATCCAATTATTATAATAATTGTATTATTACCCAATCCAATTATATCTTGTATCACCAAGCCCAACCAATTATATTGGGTTGAAACCCAACAATCTTCCCATTTAACCTAATACTCTAGATTAGATTACACGAAAACCATCAAAATATCAACGTCTCTTCGCCGATGCCTCCCCTTGAACAAGAATTCATTCATCTCATTCTTCCAACTTTTGAGAATCACTACAACCCGTATAGTGACCACCAAACTATCGTTCTTCATAATAACGACATTTCCATCCATAAAATCACATGCATCAATCATGAATGCTCCTTACATCATTGAGTCACCCAATCTTTGCTTTCACAATCCTTTGGCCGCTTGAAGAAGAACAACATTATCCAAAATATTTGCCTGGTTGATCAAACCACTAAAGAAATTCCGATCATCTCTTTCATCTCGTGTTGAGTCCAAACGATTTGATCTAGGTTGTAAGTCAACCGTCATACAGCACATAACTTTGTCTCTTCCCTCGTTAGTATGCTTCTTGTCATCAAATCCATCATCGTAATTCGCCATGCCAATTGAACCTCAAACTTTCCTCCAACTCAATTCACTAGGAACCTCGGTTCTGAAACCACTTATTTGGAGGAAAACACACAATTTTTCGAGATTCGATCAATCAATGCAGAGTATAAGACATTTATGAGTTATGACGCGTAAAACCCGCATCCCAACTTGTATTATTAATCCAAATAATTATCAATAGGACAATAGTTACATGATACCTCAATGGTGTCTGAAGCCAAACAATGCTCAAGCATACTATGTATAAGCCTAATACTTAACATCCGTTCACTAGTACTTAAGTCTATATCTTAGACACTCCTCTCATCAATCAAACACAATATGACTATGTAAATATAACCATTATAAAACTTTTCCAACAAGACATACCTAATATGATTATAATAATAGTCTACTCATACAATTATTACACAATCCAATTGTGATAATAATTGCCTACCCATACAATTATTTCACAATCTAACTATGATAATAATTGTTTACCCATACAAGTATTGCCCATCCAATTATATCTTATATCACTAGACCCAACCAATCACATTGGGGTGAAACCCAATAGGTTGAACTACTCCCACCACCGACTGCAACTACATACTTCCGACCACCCTCCGACCATTAAATCAAAAAAGTTACCACCGTCAAAAAATAATCACTGCAGTTAAACATATAATCACTAGAAAAAAACCTTCATAACCACCACACAACAAGCACATCTGTCCATTATCTTCGATCACCACCTAAAATCATCCAACATTATACTTAAATTATTATATGTAAATATAATTTACTACAATCGACCAAAAAATCACTGAACTGTATCACCAACTGTATTCAGACAATCAGGAAAAATCATCAAACTTCGAATGAAATCACCAAACATTCATATATGAGAAAAATCGGAACATAGGTCGGAAATTTGAATGGCGACAATAGGAAAGAAGACGGTGTGGTGCATTTTGACAATAACAATTTTATAGTGAAAGAAGAGTGAGAAAAAGGAAGTTGAGTGGAGAGAATGGCGATGCAACTGATAAAAGGATATGTGGATTAGTGATGATCGATCTAAAAATGTATGGTTGAATAGAGGATAATTAAGTTCGACCAAAATATGATGAAGACCGAAATTTGATGACGAAGTAGGACTCGGTGAATTAGGAATTTTTTGGTTAAAAATAAGGGAATTGAGTTATTTTCTATAATGAAATTCGTGTACAATATACAATTATTTAATCATTGAATATAATTTCATAAGGCGGAGAACTTATTTTATTGTATAATATTTTAACATTTTCATTTTTTGGGCAGACTACTCAATTCGAGTTTACACCAATAAATTTGAGTATTCGTTATTCGGTAGTCGAACCGAGTCGCTTATTGATGTATATATGTGTGTGTGTGTGTGTGTGTGGAATACCTAAAATGGTAAACAAATCTGTCATTTACTATTTTTCAGAAATCGGTTATGGTTTTTTGTTTTTAATTTACATAATCTTTTTCCCTTTCTTTTTCTTTTTGTTATTATTCTACAGAGATTTTATCGATTTTTTTAAAACTAATTGTTTCAAGTACATTCTCAACATTCATACAATTATTTTGAAAATCTATAGGTAATTACATTGGTTTACATGTTGATAATTAATAATTCTTTTCTGAGTAAAGCTTAACATAAAAGAAACATTCTTCTTCTGAAATAGGACATGCAACTTGTTTAAAATGCCAGTCAGAGTTAAATCATCGGAAACCAACTTGATTTTTCAGTACATATATAGACTATTTCCATGAACCATGATGACTATATGAAAGTTCATTTTATGTTATTAGTTCCTGTATTTTGTGTCATTAATTTCCCTAGATATTTACCACGTAATAATTTTAGTTTTAGTGCACGTTTTATCTCTTTCATTCCTGAGTAGAGCCATTCTCTAAGTAATGTTGTTCCAAAATGTTTCAGAGATTGCATAAAAGCGTGTCACCCTAAATATATAGGCAAGGATGATTCAGTCATCAACACCGGAAATTCCTGGACTTGTGGTATGTAGTTAAATATTTAGTTTTTTGTTTGCAGTCTTCCTTTGCCTCATTTGAATGTGCTCAATACATGCCATATGGGTCACCGAGGAGAGTTGAAGAGTTGATCTTTGTGTTCACATATATTTTATTAAATTGTTGTTTTAGCCTTTTTAATGTTTTTGTTTTAAGAATAAATTTGTAATTTAATTCATTGGAATATCATAACGATGTATTTTTGTCTGGAGCTGGAATGTTCATTGTCCTGTCAGCAAAGAATTTACTAACATATAAAACTTATGCTACTGCTTCAGATGCTCATTCTTGCTTCATATGCCACAAAGGCCAAGATTTTATTTGCGTGGGTTGTCCAAAGGCTCTTTTTAGGCACTGCATTGGGCAAGTTGAATTTGTTCAGATTGGAGGAAACAAGGGTCTATGTCATGTCTGTTTGAAGTATGGGCTACTAGTTGAAGAAAAAAAGGATGGTGATTATGACAAGGTACGCTTACATTAGAGATAATAAGTAGATACACGAAATTATAGTAATATTTTCCAATTCCTTTTACCTCTAAAATTTTATCATTTGTGAATACTATTAAATTTGAAAGTATTTCAATCAGAAAGTTATTTGAAGAAAATATTTGCTGTGTCATCTTCAGAAGCAGGAAACATATATAAAATATATGTAAAAATTAAGAAGAAATTGACCATCTTGGAAGTTTCATTTCTCGCATGTGCTTCAAAGTTACCTTATTATCTCATATTTATAGTATTTTCTTCAACTTAAAATTGAATATCACGACTGTCTGTTAGGTATTTCTACTTGTCCATGGTTCTTGCTTGGTTTATGGAAGGACAGTAAATTTTTTTACCATGGAATAATTGTAGATAATAAATATGATCATCTTATTGTTCTTAGCGTCGTGTTCTTTATCGCTGGGGTGAGGTGGGGTTGGGGCAGATTAAGATCAAGTTGGAGGTGAGATGATTGATGCAGGTGGTTATTCTATGTTTTGTACTATAATGGCTATGAATTTTCTTTATTACTTGTCTTACTGTTTGCATGCAGATATTTATGGAGCGCTTTGGTTTAGCTTGGAAAATTATCAGGGAGAGAGAATCCTTGACTTTGAAATATCTCCGCTCTGCGGAAGATAGAATGAAGAAAGGCGAATTCTATATTTCTTGCTGTGACTCAGATGAGAATGATGGTGTGAAGTCAGATATATATGACAAATTCCCTAAGGAAAACTTGAAAGCTCGCAGGATTCCTCCACTCCAGTACGCGTCAATAGAACCTGAGAACATGACTCTTGTCTACCTAAAGAGGGGGTTAGTTAGGAAACTTCTAAAGGGACCCAGGACCTTGTTTGATGACAAGTTAATCGTAAGTTTTGTTAAAATCAGAGCAGCTAGGAATGACCGTTTTGACCAGAACATTTTTAAGCTCTTGCAAGTCACAGGTTAGTGTTGCTGTGTTGGTAGATGCATATGTCGTTAGAAGTTTGAACTGGGTTCCATATTATTTTATAATGGAACAAAGTTAGCTTCTTAAAGACTATAGGCCGGGTCACATGCATACCATCCTCATAGTATAAATTTAACTCTAATATTGTTGAATTATTTAATAAAATTGCAGATTTTAAAATAATTGACTTGTATACATGTAGTTTGTCTCTTATGATTGTTGGACCTTAACATGATATTAGTTACTATAAACAAAAGCAGTTCAGTTTATTCTATCATGGATTTTCAGGCACAATATGGACTTACAATGGTGAAAATGATCCCGAGGTATTACTGCATGTTTCAGGCATGGAGAATAAAATTAGTATCAATTTGCTCGAAAACTGCAACATAACCCAGGTAATTATATTGGTTTTAGTAAGTTTTGTCTAAGATATTATGTCTTGCTAAAAAATGCTTGATTCATGCTTACCTTTTTTTTTAATGTTTAAAATTAATTTTTTTTTTATAAAATTTTCAAGCTTATATTTGACTGTGATGAATTTGGAACTTTGTTGCTTCTATTTATTTACAGGAAGAGTGCAAAGATTTGAAGATACGCATACAACGTGGCCTTTTAAAACAACCTACTGTAGTAAGTACTGTCCTTAGTAGTAGTGTTATGTTATGATTTGTTATTTATTCTGTATCATCTTATTAAGTTTGACATCATCGACTATTTTATCTAGCAAAAAAAACATCATTGCCGATCGACTTTGTAACATCCCTTATAACCATGACTGTGGTTGTCCTTTATAAGCATCTTTTAGTTGTCCAACATCGAGCATGTATCTATATTTGACAGGATGAGCTTGAACAGAAGGCGATAATTTTGCACGAGGATATAACGAAACATGTAAGCATATGTTTAATATTGATTATGCTTAGTGAACCATTTTTATTTATGCATATTATCTTACATAAAGTTGATCAGTATGTTTAACCTTTCAGAATTCTTCTTACTTCTTTCTGAATCTTCTATTTAATAAATTGTTGCGCTCAACAGTTTCCATGTATTAGCTTAACTCAATCATTTGGTACATGTTCTGTTTTTACTTCAAGTGGATTGCTACAGAGCTGCAGAGGCTTAAAAATCATTTTGATCTAGCTTGTGAAAAAGGGTGGAGAGGACAATATCCTTTATTATTAGAATAATTCCTTACATATGCTATTTATACTACAATTATTACCTCAATTGTTCACCTTCACCCATTGACCTCTTTACAATGATTAAATTTGAAAAAAAAAGACCTTCTCCTGAAATCTGATGAGCAGGCAAAGTTACTGAATACTGTTCCCCATGTGGTCGCTGCTGCTGAAGGGGAACTTGAACGTCTTTCTAGGAACTGTTTGAAGGCTCCAGTTACTGGCGGAAGTAGATCAGGTACAACATATACACTGAGTAATAGTAACAGTATAAATACTGATCTTAACTTTGCATGTTCCAATATGGAAAGGTTATTAATTTTGACACACCTATTGGAATATATTTAAGCATCCTTAATTTAATAGGCTACTGCTGCATTTAGCCATTTTAAAACCTAAACTTTGACAAGTTCTATTTATACTCAAATAATATGAATTTTAAAAAATTTTAAACTGACCCCTGTCAAGCTAGTCCCGGCTTTGTGGTTGGTTAGTAGATGATACTTTTCTAAATTATTTATATAGGGGTCATTTTTACGAATTTCCAAGGATTTGATTCGATCTTGTTATTCTCAGGTAAATTAGCGGAAGATAATAGGCCACCAATGGAGGAAAAAGTCGAGGCAATACTTCAAACAGGAGGTCAAAGGTTCAGACCCTGTGATAGTCCATAGGACCCTGAGTTGTGCATTTAACCTAATATCAAACATCTCATTTTAAATTGAGATGCATGAAAAGTTATACTGAATTTCTATTAATATTTGCTGAATTGCTCAACAAATATTAATAACATAATCATCGTATCTCCATGTCAACCTACCCGATTCTTTTTAAGATCTAACCATTAATATTTAGTTACTTAAAATCATCTCCAGAGGTTGGACTTTGACAAATCATCGTAAATTATAATTTTTACCTTTTCTATGCACATAATTTTCGACCCTTCTCCTAAAAAATGCCCCAATTGTTGGCACCCCTTTAAAATATTTATATTATTTAGTTATACTAATATATTGTATTTTTAAATTGTTATCCATATTATGATAAGTAAGTTGGCACCTTGCTCAAGGGATGCCGACTTTTGGCACCCCATCAACTTTAATAGAGAGCCAACAAGGGTGTTGTGCCATGTCATGCCACGTGGAAGTTGGCACCCCTTGTTGGAGTTGCTTTAATGCTATGATTTGTGCATGTCTAAACAAATCCATATAACTAGCTCTATTTGAACCTAGTTGACATAGTATTACTGTATATCCATCGGCTTAAAATCATATCTTCTTCAATTTTGTCTGTTTACACACATTATCGATAGAGCATAACATACATATACTTAAAGAGTATTGCAGAGTTCAATACTTAATGTGCCAATTCAACAGTTACAAACCAATTACCAAAAAGGAAAATTGTACTTGATATTATTATATTATATTTATGTTCTTTAAATCATTGATTATTACATAGTGCAGTTGAGATATATTATTTCAATTGGCCTTTTCCACTCATAGTTCGACGTTTATGTACCAACTATGCATGTGTTCTGCTTATTATGACAAGCATCATTTGACAAATACTTGTCATGTATGTCGTATGTGTAGGAGATCAAGTAATACACAATCCAAGCGCATCTCTAGAGAGGACTCAAAGTATTATAATCGGTCCAGGGAATGATGAAGCAATCGGACATGAAAAAGCTGAGGGTTCCACAGCAAAAGAAGTTACAGAAGGCTAGTATATGAAATTAGTTAAATATTAATGTCATCAGTATTTCATTGTTTCTTCTAGTTTTTATAATTTTTTCAGTCTTAGTATCAATGGATGACAAAGGTATACTATTGTGTACTCTCCCGCCAGTCATGTGTAAATTAGAAGACTAGAACCAACCAAACATACCCAGTATATCCCGAGTCTGGAGATGGTGGAATGTACACAGACCTTACTCCAATCCCAAAAAATGAAGAGTTTCTAAAAGGACTCCCGGATAAAATAATCCACTATGAGAAAAAATGTATAAAAAAAAGAATAACTGGTCTCGTAATTCTAATCAAGGAACAAGAATATATTAAACATAAAGCGGTAATAGCACATGTGTAAAATTTTAAAGTTTTAAGCATAAAATATAGAAGGAAAGGGGCATAGTAATCAAATAAGATGATCATCACACTCTATTGAGAACTTCAAACCCTGTATAACCCATGTCCTGCGCCCAATGATACGGGATTTGTTAAACTTACCAAAGATCACCTTGTTTAGTTCAAAATCTTTAAAAAATCCTATTTGAGGTCATACCTTCTTAAATCTAGCCCTCTATAGATCACTACGCCCTCTAGTACTGCCTCCTACATACATGACCAAATAAACGTTAAGCGCAGCTGACATAGTATTATTCTATCACTCTAACATCACGTTTTTCCATAATATCTCTTTTACACACATAAGAGACACTACATTATACAGTACTTGCACAGTTTATACAGTTCACAGCTCAATGAGTCAATATCACAACCCAGATTTTACCTGGGAAAACTTATTGATATGCAGAACCTTAAAACTCTCAGTCACAATGTTGCTTCTCTAAACATGTCTGTGTTATTATAGTCCGGGTGTAATATGCATCGTCCTGTATATATACCAAGATAGGAACCTGTACTTGATATTGTAATATTATATAATATATAAGCATGTTTTCTATTAAAATAAAGTAAAATTGTTGATAACATCATGTATCATAAGGCTTATTAGGAATGGTGTGATTATTTCTCCCTCCCGATTTAATTTCCTTAAATGTGTTATTTAGTATCCATTTCTAGTGTTCACTTTATAATGTGTAAGAATTTGATAGCAAATAGCTCTGGTGCAATGCACTATATTTTTCGCGCTATGTGAAAATTTATTTATGTTCTGCTATTCTTAGTCAATGCACACATTTACCACTATGTAAATATGTTTAAATGAAACCATGTTATGTTATATCCTGTGGAAAAGGAATTTTTTTAAGTCAGACATTTTTTCCTGACCACATCAATACAAGTGACAAGTATTAATAATTATGTAAATGCAGGCTGCCTACATTTGTCGTTGACTCCCTATGATATTCCATGTAATGGTAGAATGTGCTAATTAAGATATATTCAGTGATTTTGCACTATGCGCAATATGTCGTGCTATTATACGTAATGCGTGTGACGTTCACTCCAAGTCCCCAATATATATATGTCCAATCCAGAAAATGAAACCATGATTTTATATGTGCAGAGAAAAAAAGAATATAAGTCTTATATTTTGACAATCTATACTAATACAAGTACTCAGTATTATCAATTATTTAAATGAATTTTACCTATATGATATTACATGTATTCTCTGAATTTCTAATTATTACAGACTGCAGATGAGACTTTTTCTATGGAGTGGTCATTTTCGCGCATAATTCAAAGTCTTATGTTTCGTCTATGCATGTGTGATGCCCATTATGACAAGCATCATTTGACAAATACCTGTCATGTGTGCAGAAGATCAAGTAGTACTGGATCTGAGCAAATCTTCTGAGATGACTGAAACTGTTGCAATCGGTCCAGTGGATGATCATATAGTCGAACAAGAAATATTTGAGGGCTCTACTGCACAAATTACAGGTGGCCAGTATAAGACACTATTTCATTATTTATGACATTAAAATTCGTTTGTTTCTTTTAGTTCTTAAATTTCCTGCAGTCTTAGTATCAACAATTGAAGAAGCTACACCATTGGCTAGTCTCCCGTAGTTTTGCGCACATTTGATAAAAGACTAATATATTGTAACGTATATTTAAAAAAATTGGCAATTTACATAAAAATATTACAATGATCATATCTCCCTGTCAATTTTCGAATCTCTTTTTCAGATATCACCATTACTTTCTGGTAACTTAATTTTTTCCCTTTCAAAATTATGATAGTGTTTGTCTCAATATTTATTGTTTGTCTCCAAATAATCTCTTTTACATGTATTACACATGTAGGAGATCATACATAATACTTGTATAACAGAGCTCATTACTCGATGAGCCAATTCAGCAAATTAGAAAATATCAATTATCTAGGAAAACTATATGTCAAGTACAACCTTAAAACTCTTACCCACAACATTTCTTTCAAAGAAACTTGTACGTTATTGTGTTATAGTATATTTTATTGGAAATTCTACTATAAAAAATATTTTCCTGACGAAGTATATGTCGTGATTTTCTTATTTACTTTACAAGTCCTTTTCGAGTTCTTATTCGCAATGTCTTATACATTTTTAGCTATAGCTCTAGCTCTGGCGCAATGCGCTAATTTATTTATACTATGTAATTTAGTGCTGTGTGCAAATTTATTTATGTTATGTTATTTTCACTGAGTGCGGGCCCTAACTCCATATCCAGTAGATTTGTTCATTCTAGAAAATTGTTTATTATATATTCTGCGGCAAAGGACAAAAGAATGCAGGTCTGATAGGTTGTCTGGACCATATTAAGAAAGGTGATCAGCATTTTGAATTTTACTCATAATTTCGCATTCTTGACTTGTTTACTCTCAGTTAGCAATGACGTCAAAGACAACGGTCGACCAAGCATTCCAGTGGATCATCAGGACCTCAAATGGAACATCATAACTCCAGCAGGGGCAGTGAGCGGTCCTTACCAGATTGACGACCTCAAGTGCGTGACAGAAGTTCTTCCATTTTATTCGCAGTACTTAATGGTCCGGAAGGGAGCTAGCAGAAATTCTGCAATCACGATTCATGACGCCATTGATAAAGAAAACACAAAGATTGCTACCACAGACGTTAGTGAAGGTTAGTATAGGATAGTGTTTTACATTGTGGTTTCAAGAAATTATATATCCCTACCATTATGTTGTCTCCCAGAAGTTTTGTATGTATTAGAAGACTAAAATTCATAATAAATGTCAACAAAAAAATAGAACTCAAAAGAAAATATACAATGAGCGTAACCCTATGCCATATTACGAAGTAAAAGCTACCTTTTTATAACACATCCTGGAAATTGTTCATTGTACGCTATAGTCTTGATCAGTATCTAGGAAAACATTCTCATCACTAAAATATCAAAATTGTGACTTACTATATTGATGATAGGGATGAGAAAAAACCAGAATTGTGGCAAAATCGCACCAAACCAAAGTTATTACATCGTTTTACGTAAAAAATAAAAGATGTTCTTAATACTGTAATATACTTTAATAAATTTCCTTGTATGAAATATATTTCATCTATAGGTATGTAAACATGTTTCCTTTTGTTAAAATATATGTCTATATATACGGCATTTAGTTGACCGTGATTTTCTCTTACAGTTTATTACAAATCCTTTTCAGATACTGTTATCCGTTGTTCATGTCTGGTACATTTGTAGGAAATAGCTCCTGATAAATGTGATGATTTATTTTTATGCTGTCATCAATTTTCGCACCAAGCACTAAATTTCTATATTTTGTGATTTGCTGCGCAATGCAACCCCTACCTGATACCTATGTTTGTGATTTTGGTTCATTTTAATATGATGTATATGGTTCATCTTTATTTCCTACCTATGGCAGATGAGATCTATTACTGCATCACGCATAATTTGATGTTTTTCTATTGATTATCCTCAGGTAATGAGGAAAATAATGGTCAAATATTTGACAAACAATTGGAGGCACTTATGATCAAGGAAAATAATGGTCAAATATCTGACAAACAATTGGAGGCATTTATGAATGATCTACGCGAGACATGTATTTTAGCTGCAACACCTCAACCTGCCACAATATGTGAAGAGGATCCCAAGTGGAATATTTTACTTTCAGGAGGGGTAGAAAAAGGTCCTTACTCGCTCAGAAGCCTAAAGGGCGTGCATGACATTTCTTCTACCTCTTCACAGTACATAAAGGTATTGAATGAAAGTGAAAGCAAAGAAACTGTGATAACATTACCTGATGCATTGAAATTACTTTCTCAGAAGTGAGGGATATATGCACTATTGTATTATGGACCAATTGGACTGTAAAATAAAGTTGGTGAAAGGATATACAGATGGAGAGTCTATGTATTCAATTAGTCATTTTTGAAGTTATGAGGTAAGTAATAGTAATATTTTGATGCTCTTTGCGGAAGATTAGAAGAAGTTGGTTTGATGGAACTATAGAAAAATTATTATGATATTTTAGATATTTGTTTTAGAAATAAAAACTTCATTTGACATTCATATTTCTATTGGTGAATTGTAAACGTTTGTGTGACTTTATATTTTGAACTTTTAAATATTTTTATTCAGTTATTTTATTCAATTATTAAAATTTTTGTTATATGTTCTTTTCATTGCAATTGTTAACACAAAAAATGAGTAGACTTTATACGAGAGAGATTCTTTATCTGAGCTTCAATTAAATGAAGTCTGTGTATTTTTCGAAACACTTCTTGTTAATTTTTTATTTTAATATTAGGTTAGAGGCCCTAATTTAGCTCAATATAAATCATTGCGGTCCTATATTGATCTCACTAGAAATTTGGGTCAAAGTTGATTATCTGTGTTGTTGAGAGTGTGTTAGAAAATTGGCCCAAAATGCTGCCTAGATACAAAGTTTAGATGAGTGTTGTGTAGATACGTGAGAGCATCTGACGTGCTGCGCAAATACGCAGTTAACAACCCATAAAAAATATACATGAAAATGGAGTGACCTTGTCAATTGTCATGACACTCCTCCAGCCATTAAATGTTAAACGGTTCAACCAAATTCATCTTACATCTCTAACCCTCACAAACTCATCACACCCCAATTTTCTCTCAAAATGATCCCTACTCTTAAAACTCACAAAGTCATTTTATAATCACGATAGAGGAGAAAATGACAGGAATATTATTAAACCAAATGGTACTTATATTATTTCAGAACTTTAAACTCTCTTTTGATATGATTGTTCATTATTTATTCTAGTTTTGCACTTATTTATATTTTATATTAGGGTTGTCAAAAAAATCCGAAAAATCCGATATTCGTCCGAAAAATCCGCATCGTATCCGAAAAAAATGAATATTATCCCTATCTGAAACAAAGCGGATATTATCCGTATTTAAATCCGACAATTGCGGATACGGATACGGATATAGGCATATTCGTATCCGATAATATCCGAATCCGAATAAATATTATATATATATATATAATTTTTTTATATAATTAAAAATTTAATATATTAAATTTATATTGTGTGAATGTGTATATATATACATATATATATTAAATATTATGTTTATACAAATTTTACAGATATATGTAAAAAAATCATATGAGTTCAATAATTTAAAGATAACAATTATATTGAAATGAGAAATTAAATTAATTTTTTGAAAAAATAAAAAATGATTAAATCATTTTAACACTTATTTTAATTTTTAAAAGTAAATTTTTAATTTTTAATAAATTTTTTCAATTTTTTTTCAATTTTTAACATAAAAATAAAAATCTGATTGAAAATCGGATTCAAATCCGGATATTATCCGTATCCAGATATTATCCGTCGAATCCAGATTCGGATATTATTCTTTAAATACTTCCGGATTCGGATTTGGATACAGATTTTTAGATTCAGATACGGATATAGCCAGATTTTTATCCGAATTATCCGTTTGATAGCCCTATTTTTATACTTGCGATTAATTCTATCTATATTTGTAGGGAGACCATTGATAATAGGATATACGCTTCTATTATATTTCTCTCCTTAACTTTTTTCCTAAGGTAACATCTGATTAGGTCTCATCATTAAAATCCTGCTTTCAAGCATCAAACTATACGATTCCGGTCAAAATGCCACTACGCCATAAGTGGGCTACTGTAATGCAAGTGTTACAAGAAGCGTTACATTAGTTAAGAAATTTTTGTTCTATTTTAATACCTCTGAATTAGTGTTACAACAGCTATAAAACTAGTTACATTAGTTACTTTTTTAATTTTAAAAAATATTAAAATGAAAATATTACCATAAAATTAGATTATGTATTATTCATGATTATAAATATCATATATAATATAAAATTAAGTTTTTTGAATAGAAATACATAAGATATTACTTTAATTTTATATATACTATTTTTTTTTAATAATTAGTATGAAAAACTAAAATAAAAAATTTAAAAATTAAGCACGTTCTACGAGATGAAAAATAATGCGGTATTTTTCCCCCCCAAAACAAAAACATACACAATCGATTTACATCCACCTTTCTCTATCTCTATTCCCCCATTTTTCACTGTGATATTCTCTCGCCCTATTTTTCTCTCTCTCTAAATTACATACTTATTATCATAATATATAAGCCCTAATTGGAGAAAGGTAAATGAGTATCACTAAGATGGGCCGTTGATTTCATCGACAATTCCACTATGCAATAGGGTACTCTTTTCAATTAATCCCTATGCTACCTATATTGTTATTGTATTTTTTATTAATTAAATTGTGATTTTGTTATCTATTGTTGTTGTAGGATGATTCGACTTTGAGTGAGCAGAAGAGAGATGCGGAAGCTAATTGGAAATCTCAGGTTTGCTTTTTCTGTCCAATTGTTTCGAAATTATTGAATTAAGTTTATTATGTTTGGATTAATAGCAAGTAATTGAGATTTGTTGCTAATTTTTGTTGCTAATTTTTGTATATTTTTTAACACTGGATAATGTAGTTTATGTAATCCATTTTTTTATGTCGGATTATGTTATGATTAATGTGGTTTGGATTGGTTTAATGGATTTTTGTAGTGGTCCTCCGAGATTTGAGGGGGATCGACCTAGGTTTGGTGACAGGGATGGGTATCATGATGGCCCAAGAGGACCACCTGGAGAATTTGGCGGTGAGAAAGGTGGTGCTCTTGCTAATTATCAGTCTGCTTTTAGGGTAAATACCCTTTCCTTGTATAGTTTTGGTTTCTTCTAGTTTACTCTTATACGTGATTTTTTATCTATTGTTTATTATTATGAAGTTGTCTACTGTTTTTTCCTGTATGCATATACAGTAGGAAGTTGTATTATATATATAGTGCGGTGTCATATTTATGCCTTGAAACCTAATTTTGATTATGCATCACTGTTTAACAGTCTTAAAGACCATTGTATATGCACTCTTATACATCTTATTTAATTTAAGTTTATGTTTTCAGTTGACGGAGGAATTTGGTAACAACAAATTTTGAGGTTCATAGCCGGAATCAAGATCTATGATATGGTTCTTCATCGGAAAAGGTGAACAGCGTTCGTCGGGAAACATGAACAGTGTTTGTCGGGAAACATGAACAGTGTTCATCGGAAAACATGAACAATGTTTGGTGGTGGTGATTATTGTTGGCTGAGATTGCTTAGGGTTGATGGTAACTCTTTAAGGCTCTCGCTTTCGACCCCTTACAATTTGCCTACGTATCCCTTTTTATAGAGAATCAAGCCAACATAGTTCTTGGGGAACAAGAAACTTAACGGGCTTAGATATCTTATCCCGAGGCACAGTAGAAAACCTACCGCAAACCGCCTTCTACTAGCTTTAGGAATGTCCTCCGATGAGGCCCAACCACAAAGGCCCAAGGCTCGTCTGCGGCTTCGAGACTTCACGGATAAGGCATCTCCCTGGCCAAGGATAACCGTCCGCTAACAGTTGTTTCTCTAATATGTGGATGCAGGTATAGCCATGGTTCACCCCAAATATTGGACGCATCCTTGTCCCCCGGATAAGGAGCCCGTACCATATTGCAGGACAAGTGATCCCAAGCTTTTGGGTGCAAAGTGCAGGATACTCCGAAGTCTCCCAACAAGGACACCTGTTGACTACAGAGACAGACCTCCCAAAGCACACACCAAAGTTTACCCCACATCCACAATGAGGACACTCATTAACTACAGGAGGAGGCCTTCCGTCCAGGCATACCCCTGGAGGTCTCTGACCATGGACACCGTTTTCCTGTGGTTGCATTATAGGAAAGAGTTCTTCAATGGAGCACCTACAAAAATTATATTAGTAATAATAATCTTCTTCCTCCTTAAATATTAGGTCACACAACACTGTAGAAGGGGGTTGAATACAGTGTAGATCGATTTAAAGCACAAGTAACAGAAAATAGATGTATTCGATATAATAAACTCTGTTACAATGGAATTGTTCTCTCTCAGTGATGAACAAATATCACGAGAGCTGCTAGGTTGCAATATATGATCTTCTCAATGATCGTAACTCTCTTAGAGTAAACCTATGTCTATGTTTATATAGACACACAGTTACAAGATAACTTCTAGTTGATATGGAATATAATTCTGTCTCCTAAAATATATCAACCAGATATCTTATATAATTCTTCTAGTCCTTGAACTCTTTCTATGCATATCTTATTCCCTATTAGTTTCGATCTTCTTTCCTGTAAATCAGCTTCCTTTCTTAACTGTTAGTCCTTCAGTACTTAAGTTCTGATATCCATCTTCTGATAATCTAAGTCCCGATATCCTTAAGTCCTGACTTCCAGTAAGTCCTGATTCCAGTAAGAACTGATATTTCCTGTTAGTTAAGATCTGAAAACTAAACATAAAACATATTAGACATGACATCTCAAATATATCCAACAATCTCCCCCAACTTGTAATTATGCAAGAATGTACAAGTTAATAGATTTGATGATGTCAAAAACACTTAAGTTTAAATGCAATAAGAGTTTAATAAGACTATAAATTATAACTTATAAAACATCCAGCTTTAACAACATCACTGAATCAATCTGAATCCATAATGATTCTTACCAAAATCATTTATCAGATTATCTTCAGCTTTCTTCAGAACTTCAGCTAATTGTGCTTTGACCTGCATCAGTTCTTCTTCTTTACTGTCACCAATTTGATAAATGGCTGTTCTGAGAGCTTGAATGGATGTTCTTTTAAGTCCATCACCAAGTCTGATAACCTTAGGATGTGAAGAGTTTTCATTATAACATAAACATCTTCCTTTCAGAATAACTTCCACCTTAGCAGAATTCTTCAGCATAGAAATTACTCTTCCATCACCTTCAGTAATCATTGGACTATAATGAGAAGTCTTTGTACCAGAGATTCTGAATAGATCTGTTAGATATATTTGATAATGTCATGTCTAATATAATTTGTGTTTAGTTTTCAGATCTTAGTTAAACAGGACAAATCAATACTTAACTGAAATCAACACTTATACTGAAGTCAGAACTTATGTTATCAGTACTTAAGGTTCAGGAGATAATTATCAGGAGATAATATCAGGACTTAAAGAAAACTTTCAGATAAGGAAGGGAGCTGATTGAAAGGAAAGAAGATCAAGACAAACGCAAGAAGAGATATGCATGACAAAGGAATTCTATGAAGAATAGAATACTTGGAAGAAAAGATATCTGATTGATATATTTTAGGAAGCAGAATTATATTGCATATCAATTAGCGATTATCTTGTAACTGTGTAATATATAAACACAGACATAGGGTTTACACTATAAGTGTTATCATTATCGAGAATATTATTGATTGTAACCCTAGCAGCTCTCGTGATATTTGTTAATCACTGAGAGAGGACAGTTCTACATTGTAACAGAGTTTAATAAAGTTTGTTTTCTGTTACTTGTGTTCTTTGAATTCGATTTGATTATGTTATACACTGTATTCAACCCCCTTCTACAGTGTGTGTGACCTAACAAGTGGTATCAGAGCCTATCTGTTAACACACAAAAAGTTTAAGATCAAAAAATAATCATGTCTGAAGCAGAAACTCCAACCAAGCCCACCAAAACTAAAGAACCTTCAAAGACTCAAATCCATAGTCGATATGAGGCTATTAGAGTTCCCATACTGAAACCATCTGAATATCCCATATGGAAGGTGAGGATGACTATGTTTCTGGAAGCTACAGATCTAGAATATCTTGACAGAATCAATGAAGGACCTCACAAGCCAACAAAACTCGCTATTGTAGTTGCAGGTGAAGCAGCAAAGTCTGTACCAAAGGAGAAGAGTGATTACACTGCTGAAGATATCGCATCAATTGCTAAGGATGCTAAAGTACGACACTTGCTGCATAGTGCCATTGATAATGTAATGTCAAATATGGTAATTAACTGCAAGACTGCAAAGGAGATATGGGATGCCTTGGAGACAAGGTACCAGGGAACTGATTCGATTAAGAAGAACATGAAGACAATACTCACTCAAGAGTATGAACACTTTGACTCAAAGCCTAATGAGTCATTGACTGATTTATATGACAGATTTGTCAATCTCTTGAATAATTTTTCACTAGTTGATAAGAAGTATGATCTTGAAGATTCAAATCTTAAATTCCTGTTAGCTCTTCCTGAAAGTTGGGATTTAAAGGCCACAATTATAAGAGACAACTATATTCTTGAAGAAACAACTCTTGATGAAATTTATGGGATGCTCAAGACTCATGAACTTGAGATGGAACAAAGAAGCAACAGGAAAGGAGGAAAGTCAAGAACAGTTGCTCTTAAGGCTGATGAAGAATCCCCCAAGGCAGCTACCTCAAGGAAAGGCAAGGGAAAAGCGCTCATCACAAAGTCTGATATTGAGTCATCAAGTTCTGATAGTGATGATGACCCAGAAACTGAAAGCTAGCCTGAGATGGATGTTGATGAAGAGATGATGAAGCTATATGCCCTTATGGTGAAAGGAATCACAAGGATTGTATAAAAAAGTTCAGGAAGGGAAATAAGTTTTCCAGGAAAGGTGCAAGTTCTGATAAGAAGAATTTCAGAGAATATGAAGGCAAAGGAGGGAAGTTTGACAGAGGAGATTACACAAATGGAAAATGCTACAACTGTGGTGAGAAAGGCCACATATCTCCTGATTGCAAGAAAGTGAAGAGTGACAAAGGCAAGGCTCTTGTCACAAAGAAGAAAAGCTGGACAGACACTTTAGATTCTGAAAGTGAGGTGAACTATGCCTTGATGGCAAATGTTGATAGTACTTCTGAAGCTGCTGAGTTAAAGAGGGACCTCAAACTACTTATGCCTTTCATACTGATGACATTAATGAGTTGAGAAGATATCTTAAAACCATGTTCATTAGTTATAGAGATCAAACATTAACATGTGAAAGATTAACTTCTGAAAATCTTGCTTGTAAAAAGAGGAATGATTATTTAGAAAAAGAGTTAGTCATGTTCCATCAAACTCAGAAAGATAGAGATGATGCTTTCTATGTTAGGGATGAAGTACTTAAAATGAATGAATCTCTAAAATCTGAGTTAGAAAAGGAAAGAGAGATTATCAGGATTTGGACTAACTCTAACAGAACAACTCAGAATTTGTTAAGTAGTGGAAACTGGAAAGAGGGCTTAGGTTATGGAGATGATAAGAATGATAACGGAACTGTAGAGATTAAGCCTATAGTTGTTAAATAAAAGCCAAAGTTAAAACCTATTAAGTTTGTAGCTGTAAAGTCTGATACTGAGAAATCAGAAGTTAAAGAGGTATTAACTTCTGACAAACTAAAACAGGAAAAGACAACTGAAGTTAACGTAGGCTTAATGACAAAGAAGCAGCTTAAGCATAAGCTAAAAGATGTTAAGAATGTAAACAAGGTAAAGTCACCTAGGAAAAATAGAAATGGAAAAGAAGGTGTGAATAAAAGCAATAATTATAAGCCTATTCCTGATGCTCCTACAAAAACATTTCATAACTGTGGAAGTTCTAACCATCTGGCTTCTTTTTACAGGAAGAATAAGAAAATAAACTCCTTACCTTCAAAGTCAGGTGTTAAGAGTCAGCCTGTTAGATATAGGCCACAAAATCCTTGTTTTCATTGTGGTAGTTTATGGCATTCCAATTATACTTGTAAGGAATAGCATAGTGTGTACTATGATTATTATCAAATAAAACCTTCTTTAAAGAAAGTTAGCATTGTCTTTGTGATTACAGAGCAACAGGAAAAACATCCTAGTTCTGGACAGTGGATGTTCAGGACATATGACTGGAAATAAAGCCCTGCTATCAGACTTTGTGGAGAAAGCTGGCCCAAATGTTTCTTATGGAGATGACAACATTGGAAAAACACTGGGATATGGCAATATCAATATTGGGAATGTCATCATTAAAGAAGTAGATCTGGTCTCAGGACTTAAACACAATCTGCTGAGTGTTAGTCAAATCTGTGACAGAGGTTATCATGTGGATTTCTTTGAAGAACACTGTGAAGTTGTAAGCAAATCTACAGGCAAAGTTGTTCTGAAAGGATACAGGTATGGTAACATTTATGAAGCCAAGCTTTCAACAAGTACTGATGGTTCTGCAACCTGTCTGTTAAGTAGAGCATCAATTGAAGAAAGCTGGAATTGGCACAAGAAACTCTCTCATTTAAATTTCAACAATATAAATGAACTAGTCAAGAAAGATCTTGTGAGAGGACTGCCAAAATCAGTATTTGCTCCTGATGGCCTTTGTGATTCTTGTCAGAAGGCTAAACAAAGAAAATCTTCATTCAAGAGCAAGACTGAATCATCAATTCTTGAGCCTTATCACCTACTACATGTAGATCTATTTGGTCTAGTGAATGTCATGTCTATTGCAAAGAAGAAATATGCTATGGTCATAGTGGGTGAGTTCACCAGATACACATGGGTGTATTTCTTGCACACAAAAAGTGAAACTGCATCTATCTTGATTGATCATGTCAAGCAACTGGATAAATTGGTCAAAGATTCTGTGAAGATAATAAGAAGTGATAATGGCACTGAGTTCAAGAATTTGATCATGGAAGAGTTCTGCAAAAACCATAGAATAAAGCAGGAATTTTCTGCTCTTGGAACTCCACAGCAAAATGGAGTTGGTGAAAGAAAGAATAAAACTCTTATTGAAGCTGCACGAACAATTCTTGATGAAGCAAAGCTACCAACCTATTTTTGGGCTGAAGCTGTGCAAACTGCTTGTTTTACTCAGATTGCAACACTCATTAACAAGCATGGAAAGATACCATATGAGATGGTGAAGAAAAAGAAGCAAAATCTGAAGTATTTTCATGTATTTGGATGCAAGTGTTTTGTTCTTAAGACTCACCCTGAACAGCTATCCAAATTTGATTTAAAAGATGATGAAGGATTTTTTGTAGGATATCCACTTTCCACAAAAGCCTTCAGAGTCTACAATTTAAGAACAAGGGTTATCATGGAATCTATCAATGTCTCCTTTGATGATAAGAAGATTACAGGACTTGAAGATTTCAATGATCATGATCAGCTGAGATTTGAAAATGAAGACTTAAATTCTGATACTGAAATTCTTGACAGTCTAAATCCTGATACAACAAACTCTGATGGATTAAACTCTGATGTTATTGAAACTGTGGTGACTACGCCAAAGGAAGATGCACCTGTGCAAACATCAGAACATGAAACTGGCTCTTCAAGTTCTGATTCATCAAGTTTTGATAAGCCAAGTTCTGATAGTTCTGATAACTTAAATTCTGAAGGATCCAACTCAGAGAGCATAGTTTCAGGGGGAGCATCAGAAAATGTTGATGAAGATAACATGGATCATGGGGGAGCATCCAGTTCTAGAGAAAACCTTCCATCTGCAAGGAAGTGGACTAAATCACATACACCTGACTTAATTATTGGAAATCCTGATGGAGGTGTCAGAACTAGAACAGCTAATTCAAGTGAATGTCTCTATAATTCTTTTCTCTTTCAGACTGAACCAAAGAAAGTGGAAGAAGCTCTTCAAGATGTTGATTGGGTGCAAGCAATGCAGGAAGAGTTAAATGAATTTGAAAGAAACAAAGTCTGGACCCTAGTGCCAAGACCAGAGAACAGATCTGTTGTTGGTACAAAATGGGTGTTCAGAAACAAAACTGATAGTGATGGCATAATTACAAGGAATAAAGCAAGGCTGGTTGCAAAATGATATTCTCAACAGGAGGGAATTGATTATGATGAAACATTTGCACCAGTTGCTAGATTGGAATCCATAAGGATATTTTTGGCTTATGCTGCTCACAAGAAGTTTACTGTCTTTCAAATGGATGTGAAAAGTGATTTTCTCAATGGGGAATTGGAAGAGGAAGTATATGTTGAACAACCTCCAGGCTTTGTAGATTCCAAATTTCTAAATCATGTCTACAGGCTTGATAAAGTACTTTATGGCCATAAGCAAGCTCCAAGAGCATGGTATGAGACTTTAGCTCAGTTTCTTCTGGAAAGTGGATTTAACAGAGGAACTATTGACAAAACTCCGTTCTACCTCAACCATGGAAAGGACTTACTTTTGGTATAGATATATGTTGATGATATCATTTTTGGTTCTACAAATGACAGACTTTGCAAGAAGTTTGCCAAACTGATACAGTCAAGATATCAAATGAGTATGATTGGGGAACTTAGCTATTTTATGGGCCTTCAAGTCAAGCAGAATGAAGAAGGCACTTTTATTTGTCAAACCACGTACACCAGACATTTGCTGAAGAAATTTGGAATGCAAGATTGTTCAAGTGCATCCACTCCCATGGCCACTGCAACAAAATTGGATAAGGATACTCGTATATCAGTAGATATTACTGATTACAGAGGTATGATTGGCTCACTACTCTATCTAACTGCTAGTAGACCTGATATCATGTATGCTACCTATCTTTGTGCAAGATTTCAAGTAGATCCAAGAGAACCTCACTTAACAGCTGTGAAAAGAATTTTCAAGTATCTTAAGGGAACAGCTGATCTGAGATTGTGGTATCCTAGAGAATCAGACTTTAAATTAATAGGTTACTCAGATGCAGATTTTGCAGGATGCAAAATTGACAGGAAAAGCACAAGTGGAAAATTCCAATTTCTTGGAGGCAGATTGGTTTCTTGGTTTAGCAAGAAACAAAAGTCAATTTTCACATCAACTGCAGAAGCAAAGTACATTGCTGCAGGAAGCTATTGTGCACGGATTCTTTGGATGAAGAATCAGTTACTGGATTATGGGTTAACATATTTTAAAATCCCTATTTACTGTGATAATCAAAGTGCTATTGCTATGACAGGTAATCCAGTTCAACATTTAATGACAAAGCATATCAGCATTAGGTACCACTTCATAAGGGAACATGTGGATGAAGATACAGTGGAATTGCACTTTGTTCCAACAGATCAACAACTAGCAGATATCTTCACAAAACCACTATGTGAAGCTACTTTTACAAGATTGGTAAATGATCTTGGCATGGTTTCAGGTTCTTTCTCTAAATCTGCTTAGTTTTTGTTCTGATGTATCAGATTTTTTGATCAGTATTTACAGATTTTACTATCTTTGTGTATTCTGTCCTTAATTGAAAATTGCTTAAATACTGATTATTGTCTGATGTGAATTTCTTAACTCTGATAGTGAGATGAATGTTTCTGTGACTATTCAATCCGATGAGGATAACTATGCTAGATGCTGACCTAATAGTCTTTAATATACTAAAGATCCCATGTTTGAAGTAATTATTCATGTGGAAATCTCTTAACACAAGAAAATTATGATACTGAGCTTAGTTGAAGTTTACTTTGTGTATCTCATTACTAAGTCACAAACTGGAATAGTGCTTTTTAACTGTTAAGTTCTGATGTTAGTAAATCTGATAGATGTACTAAGTGCTGATAACGCTCACTTATCAAAAGAAAAAGAAAAAGAAATTAAAAATCAGGTACTCCTTTGAGATCTAGAGTAAAAATGTGGAAGGGAAGACCCAAGTGCATTGTTGGTATTAAGTAATATGTATTAGAAAAACAAAATAAATATTTTTTTGGTGACTTTTCACACTCTATGATTACTAGAGAAATACTCTGATAATAGCATAAATTCTGATAAGCAGTCGTGACTCACTTACACTGAGAAGCCACTGTAAAATGGAATTTTAAAAGATGCATAAAATGAGCACAAAACAGTTGAGGTGGACTCATGCATGAATTCATTCTAAAGTAGACTTCAGAATCATGACAGATTTTAAGCAAAGTTCTTAGTTTTGCCTTATTCCTAAGATGTACTGAAGTGAATCAGACTTTAATCTTTATCTGATATTTAACTTCCTGCACACACATACACTCCATATGAATGATGAAAATTAATGTGGTGATAAATGTTGTTTTAGATGAACGTTTAAGTGTCAGTTGCATAAATTCTGAGGACAAGTAATGATGGAAGTTCTGACGATTAAGTTCTGAAGAAATGAAATCAGAATTTGTGTGAAGAATTACAGAAATAGGCATTCACTTTTCGAGTTAAGAAATCATGTTCTGATGACTGTTAAGTCACTACAAGAAAAAAGTCCATAGACATCGGTTTTTGGCCGATGTCTATGTTGTTTAGCAACCGATGTTGATGTAGGTGATGTCTATTCTAGACATCGGCCCTAACCCGATGTCTTTACTGGCTTAGACATCATTTCTGGCAAAAAAGATGATGTCCATGCATTATTTTTTTACAAAAAATGTTAGAAATAAATAATTTAATATATAAATTACACCTATTACAACAGATTAAACATATAATGAGCTATGTTTTTTTCCACATAAACATCGAATATTTTCATTTGGGTGATATAAAATCAGATATTAAACATCGATTTCTTTAGTGAAAAGTGATGTCTATATTGGCATATAGACATTAGTTTTATCCCAAACAAAGTGATGTCTATGTTCAATTTAGACGTGAACATGTCAGTCATTGACATCAGTTGTTTATCTAAAAGCGATGTACATTAAATTTTTTGATATCAGTTTTTCTTCTTTAAAAGTGATGTCTATATTGTCACATAAATATCAGTTTTATCCCAAACAAAGTGATGTCTATGTTCAATTTAGACTTGAACATTTCAATCTTTGACATCAGTTTTTTATCAAAAAGCGATGTACATTAAATTTTTTGACATCAATTTTTCTTCTTTAAAAGTGATGTACAATTGCTTTTGTAACTAACATATATCAAATATACGGAACTTGCACTCAGGTAAACTAAAGAAATAATATGATTTGAATACATGCTTAAATACATAATCTGGTCCATTATAATCATCAAAATAAACTGCATTTTACATTGAAAATTTTATTACTCAAATGGATACCCCAAAAAATCAGCTTTCACACTAAAAGAAATAAATAAGTAAACAAGCGTTGTAACCGTATAATGGCTGGTAAGATCTCTTGAACTCACTTTAAACATTGCCAAATCTGAAAGACAATAATGGAAATACAGACATGTACCTTCATCATTACTGTACTTGCTCCTTGAACACAAAACTCAAGCCCCACGAGTGAACATGCAATTAAGTACTAAAGATTTCGTTTCCAACATCAGTTGGCTGCATCTCGACTGTAGAACTGATCAAATGTCTTTGCTGATATACGATGGAGAAGCTCACGGGGAAAGATTCTTAGCAATGTCCATGCTAAATCAAGTGACTGGAAGATTTTAGTTGGAATATTGAGGACCTGGGTACAAAATAAGCAGAACGGTGAGAAATCAAAGGGTAGAGTTTTACACTCTTAGTTGTTTCTATTATGTCTTTTAATATGCAATCTCATCCCGTACTTATATGTAAAAATATAATGGTCAAACATGTTTTTTATAGCACTATCAACACTCTGATCATATAGGTAGAAATACTAATGCAACAAAAGTCAAAATTCCAAATAATATAGCCAAGTAGCGATTTTAATTTTATATATGTTTAGCGTTCATTATATAACATACTGAGTAGTAATTAGTAAACACATAAATTTATCTAATAACATCTATCTTAGCTGATTGACGTTTATATTTAATAGTAAGCTGGATTTTAATTAACATAAGTAGTGCAAATGAATATACCTTCTAAATATTTACCACTTACTGCAACAATAATTATGTTGGCCTTAATCTGCTTCCGCAACACATTCCGTCTATCAACAGTTTATGTGTCATCACCGCCCATAAATAAAGGCACATAGTAAGTAACTTCTGTGTCATCACCGCCCATAAATAAAGGCACATAGTAAGTAACCTAACTCGTAGATGGATACGTGTTAGAAATTTGAACAAAACCACACCATTTCCCAACTGGCCCCAAAGAACCTCACCATACTCGAAAAATGTATGCCTAAGTTCTTCATCAGTTATTTCAGAATTAATTCTTCCCACAAACACCTATAAAAGAAAGAAACAAATATGACAAGATATCTGTAAGAACTAGACTCAATGTCGTGTTCGATGTATCCATTTTGAACTGGGTGCCATTTGCAGCTCCTCTAGACAACACTACAGCTAATCAAAAAATATAATTTAATATATATACCAATTGCACATAAAAAGGACTAAAAAGCTGTTGATGCTTATTCAAAATAGTTAAAAAATATTGGCTGTTTTATATAAAATATAATTTAAATTTACAAACACACAGAAACGTGAATAGAAATAAGGTGTGGGGTGTGTGAAATAGACACTACACCTACTATTCCAATTCCAAAAGGTATCAAGTCAGTTTTTATTACCACGGTATACAGAAGAATCTCCACATCTTTGCCGCCACCTGCATTGTGTTAAACCAAATCAAGTTATTACACATAAATGTATGTAATTTTGTATGTTTTGCGTTTTTGTAGTTGGTACTACTCATTTGTCTGGATTTCGCCTACTACAAACACACTTGTCAGGTATATTACCCTAATTCCGCCCATGTCAACCCTCAAAAACATATGATTTACCATTAACATCTAATTACAGTTAGATCAAACGTGCAAATGAACTCTAAATTAATAAGAAAATAGCACATAGTGATGTTAAAACAGTAGGGGTGAAACTACAATCTCAACTGTTTGCATAATAACCAAAAACAATTTTCTACCAACCTATATTTTCCTTAAAATCCCATTTTTAGGCAAAATTTTAATATTGGTTATCAGATTTTTTTCCTAGTAACGCTAAAGACACTGATGATTCCGCTTGGAGAAGAAAGCAAGACAATGTTAAGGTGTGCTTCATCAGCCATACTATGGATTCTTAAGCATGACTACCGAAAAGACTCTAGTTGAGGACTCTGAAGCTTAAGACTGTTGCTTTAAAAACATCATCCATTGGCATAAATTCAGATTGTGCTGCAGGTACAGCTAAACCAGCTCCGACTGCGTTGGCACTCTCACAAAATGGCTGCAACAACGATAAAGTGTAAAAAACAGGTGTAGCCTCTTTTCCTTCTTAACAAACTATGATACAACCAGCATATTCCATTCAAGCAATGCATAATCAATATCAAAATATAATGCATCTATTTACTTGACCATTATACATCATAATAAATTTATAAAGCCTACGTGCTCCTAAACTACAATAACAAATCAATTAAAATTACATAAATTCTCTAGAATTAATTAACTGAGGACCTTCATATTCAGTTATCAATTATTTAATGTATCTGGTCTAAACGTTTAGTACTTTAAATTCAGATTATAGGGTATATACCCTGACAAAAAAAATTATAAGGCATATACACATGTGATTATATGTAGACTTTTGTGTTGATAAGTTGATGTGCAGACTTTGCACGTAGACCAATGATAATATAAAAACCAAAATCAACTAATATTCTAAAATTATTGGTCTATATATACAATCAGCCAAGTAAAAAGCATGATAAATACAAATTACGATATTCTTTTTATCATATATGTATTACCTTCTACTCAACATTTTCTAAAACTATCATGACACTAGATTAATTGATTAAATATTTAACATTATTGTAAATTACTGCTACTACTGCTCTCCTTTTAAAATTCTATTAACTTTGCCAGACTAAATGTCCATGTCTGGTATGTGATATTGTACCGTACTTAACTCAGACATGCATCTCAGCTAAAGGAAAACAAAACCTTGGAACGGTGATTTATATAGCCAGAAAAAGTTGTTCAGACTTACTTTATTAAAAGCGGCTCATATGTAGTGATAAGTATGTTTGTGCCAACTTTCTTCACATGCAAATTTGCAAGATATACCTGCATGAACCAAAATTTTTTCGGACTCATCATTTAATTTAATTGGTTGCATATAACTAATAGAGATATACGAAAACAGCAAAAAACTTGCTTTTATAATATTTTGAGCTTCCCTTCCTTGGCGCCTCTTAGAGATGGCATGTACGTACGTAGAACAGACAGTAGTAATGTAATATCCCATATATTTTCAAATATTATTATTATTATTTGGAATTGTTTATGTGATTTTATGTAAATTTTTGGTGAATTATCTGAAAAGTAGAATAGATATCTGAATGTTATATGTGACATTATTTGAATATTTGAATTTTTATATGTCCAGAATAAAATATAGATAATTGTGGTATTTTTCTGGTAATTTTTGGAGTGTTATATGATTTTATAATGATTTATGAATTATTAAGTATTTTCAGAATAATTATAAAATTATTTTATAAAGCCGGGAATCTTCCAAACTTCAACCGTTTTGCGTTTTTACAACCCGAAACTCTTCCAAAAACTCCTTCCTAACCTAATCTGGTAATTCCGGACATTTTCCGTGTTTTGACTTTTTCGATCCGGATTACGGTTTGACCCGTGCGCGGCCCGGCGCAATATTTTCGATACGATAGTTATTTCGGTAATCAATAAAACCCGTAATCTCGAAAGACGGGATATTTTTACGTTATGTTCGTATATGGTGTTTTATAAAAAGCCCGGTTTTGATAATTATCCAATTTTGGTATCGAATCGGATCGTTATTGCAGTTACTTAGCGGCTAAGCAACTAATTTAATGATCCAAAATGATCCAAAATGATCCAGAACGATCCAATATTCCATAAATATAAATAGCCTATTTTTTTATTTCGTTTATTCCGTTTATTCATTTGCAACCAGTTAAAACACCGTAAATACAGAGAAAAACCCGAGAAAACCGATACGTTCCCGAGAATCAAACACACGAACGAAGGCGTTATCGAACTCCGATTCGGGCGTGCAGCATATCAAAACGAAGCTCTCGAAATCTTCTTTCTGAATCAATCATCAGTTTCTGCCCAGAAATCACAGTAATTTTCTTATTTAATTATTTATATTCGAATTATTTGATAATTAAATTATGAATTTTTGTTCTTGATGTTGTTGATGTGATTTGATGCTTCCATGTTGTAGAGCATGTTTTTCTGGTCGATTTGGTATATTATACTTCAAAAATAGAGTTCGATATCATATAGAAATTAAGGTTTTAATTTCTGAAAATTTCTTGAATATGTGTTCTTGGTGTTCTTGAAGATTTCTGAGAATCAAACCCAAATTTGAGGGTGATGCAGACTTCAGAATTTGAAGTATGAGTAACCAAAATGTTCAGATTTTCATGTTCTTTCTGTTTATGCCCTCAAATCATTCAAACGACTAGTGATTTGGAAAATCGTAATTTTAGGGTTTTATTCGAAAATTAGGGCTTTCTGATTCGTGTATTTGCTGTTGATTTTGAATATAGGAATGTGTTTGTATGATTCTCAGCATTGTTTTGAGATATTGTTTGTTAAATTTGGTTAAGAATTAAAGGGGATCGTTTTTCGCCGGAAAAGCTCCGAGTTTCGCCGGTTTTAATGGCAACTCGTCCGGCGATTGACTTCCCGGAGTCGTGCCTGCCAGTTGAGGCTGTAATTGAGCAGTCGTAGTGTGCAGAAATTGATTAGCATCAAATCCAGGCTGAACCCGTGATGTCTCGAGCAGAAATGGCACCGGCCGGAATTTTTCCCGGCGGCCGGATTCTGGGCTTGGTTAAACGCCGGCGGGTCGTTCTTGAACGACCCGGATTCGTTCTTGACGACCCGTTTTTTTTCAAAACATGACCCAAGTTCAATCTGATTTCTCCCAAATGCAAATCCAAAAACTTGTTTCTGTTAATTTATTTTTTACTTTTATTTCAAAATTCATTTTCTTACTTTTAAAAATCATTTAAATTGTTTTCAAAAATCATTTAATAATTACTTAAATACTAAAATTTATTTTCTTAATTATTTTAAATTACTAAAATTATTTTCTTTAATTATTTTCAAGAATACAATTTGATTCAATTATTTATAGTTTATTTTAGTTAATTATTTATGAATTTAATTAATTGATTAAAAATCGATTAATCAATTAATTTTATTTTTATATAGATAAATAATGTAAATTATTTATAATTAATTCAAATAATTTCTGAAATTTTATTTTAAGGTTTTAAAAATTATATTTTGGTATTTAAAAATCAATTAATATTATTATTAATTGATTTAATTCTATTTATTTCTTATTTTATTCATAATAAATCAACCGTTTGTCCGTTTAATACGAAACGAACGCGTACAGATTCAGAAAAATATTGCGCTTTTAATAAAAATACTTTTGAGACCTAATTTCTTTTGTATTGCAATGTCATTTGATTTGTGTATCAGTTTAAGTCGGTATTTGATCGGTAAATGTTAATATTGAACTGATTTTCATTCTGAACGCACTGAGACGTACCCCTTAATGATTTGACTTATGTGTTACATAAAATATGTGAGTACGTGTTATATAAATGCCATGATTACGTGTTACGTGATATACATGCTATCTGTTACAGTTTAATATGCCATGCTTAGTTATAAACGGTCGGGTAGATGTCAAGACGTATAGTTACGTCGATTGAGTTTAGTTCTGTCAATTAAGATAGTCCTTTTGTTTATAGAATCATGTAGCAAGGAGTGCAGTCAAGTGTTAGACGAATATAATAGCCATCAGTTAGAAGCAGAGTTAAAGTAAGAGATTATTGAGCATACCAGGCAAGTACCCCTAACTTCACTTATTGTTCAAGTGACGTTTATTTTGAATTATATTATGCAAGTACCTCTATCTTCGTTTATCATTCAATTGATATTGACTCTGAACTTTATTCTTTCGATTTCCATACTATTCTAAGTTCAGAATAGTTAAACGTTTTATATATTTCGCTATAAATCACTCTATACAGTGGAACATTGAATTGAGATTAGCGAATAACTAATTGTTCTAGTTATTTCGCCATCGATTGTTGAGATAACTCTGGACCATGAGAAATGGGGAGTTATATGGTTAAGGATGTCCTTTGATTCGGCTCCTTTGATCAAAATGTTTTATGGATTGGATGAATGCGTAAGTGACCGGGACGGACGGTCCAGCGGAGGGCTATTTCTATGTGTTGTATGAAATACTATGACACCATTTTTGCCACAGGCAGGTATATTGCCTTTTTAATTGAGTACTCGTATTTTGGGGACATGTTTCTATGAATCATGACCTTGTGCTATCACACGGGCTGATCAGCATGTGATAGTACGTCCGTCGGAGTTAGATTCCAATCTAAAAGTTATCATTTATTGTTGATAGTTTGTGAAGCTTTTATTAATGATCAAATATTACTGCTTTTATTCTTTTGTTCAGTTATTATTGGAATGTGGTTTATCATTACAAGTGCATTTTATATTGCTTGCTGAGCATTTCTTTCGCTCATACTTGTTTATCAATCTAATCTTTCAGCTAAGCCAGAGCAAGCTTGAGATCCAGGTTTGGTCAGAAGTCGAGTGTTTGTAAATAGTGGTGTGTACTCCAGGTAGACTGTTTTGGGACGCTTGGATAGTCTAGAGGTTTGTAATAAAATTTGAATAATCTGTAAAACTAATTAGACTTATGGGTTGTAATAACACTTGATTTGTAGTAGTGCCTGTTCCATACTATAACCTGTGATCGATCCAGTGCAGGTAAAGGGGTCGTATTTATTATATTATTCCGCTGTGATTATTTTATTATAATTTAGTGGCAAGTGACCCCCAAATCTAGACCCCGAGTTTGGAGGGCGTCACAGGTTGGTATCAGAGCCACAGGTTATGGTCACTGAAACAGGCGTAGGATTGTCATAGATGAGTCATAGGAAGATCACATAAGATAGGCGCGTGTAGTTTAGCATTTATAGGATTAAATTTAGGATATTGGGCTGGGTTATAGTTAAGTTGTTTAGGTTTCCTGTTTTGCATTTAGTTTTAGGCCTTGTGTCATTGCCCTTCTATTTTGTTGGGTTAGTTAAGATTTCGAGCAAGGATTTAAAAGGTTTGGATAATTCGGAGTAAATTTTCTTTATGTTATTATTCTCGAGATAATAAGCAGGATTATGTGATAATCATGTCGCTTGTGTTAATATGGTAGCAAGTTTATGATATTTTGAGAAGAGATAGTGTTTGCGAATTTTAATATGCTAAGGAATTGCTACATATTTGACACAATGCTTGACAGATTATTATATATATTGCTTGTTTCTTACCAGAATAATGGCTCCAAAGAGAAGGAATAATTCAGGAGAGGGTAGTACCGAGAGCCGTACAGATCCAGCGATTATCCAGATGCTGGGACTGATGCAGCAACAGATGTTACATCTTACGCAACAGCAACAACAGCAACAACAGCAGCAAGCAACAGCACCATCTGTAGTGACTTTTAAGCAGTTTCAAGCAGTGAAGCCACCTGAGTTTAAGGGAAGTGCTGATCCTGTGGAAGCCAATGCATGGCTCAAGGAAATGGAAAAGGCTTTTGAATTAGTCGGAGCAGGAACTGAGCAGAAGACCAAGTTTGCAAGTTATTTTCTGAAGGGTGAGGCGAACTATTGGTGGGAATCTACGCGAGCATTGGAAGGAGGTGAGTTTATAACTTGGGAGAGATTCACAGAGTTGTTCCTGGAGAAGTATTTCCCGAGGTATATGAAGAATCAAATGGAGATTAAGTTCTTGAATCTGACCCAGGGTGATCTTACTGTGGCTGAGTACGAGGCTAAGTTTACTGAGTTAGCAAGGTTCGTGCCAGACCAGGTTGATACAGATGAAAAGAAAGCAAGAAGATTCGAACAGGGATTGAAGTTTTGGATTCAGAACAGAGTGGCCATGTTTGAGTTGACTTCATATGTGGCAGTGGTTCAGAAGGCAATGGTGATTGAGAGTAGGAGTGATATGTCACAGAAAGGAAAGGATGGGAAGAAAAGGAAAATGGAAACCTCAGAGGGAGGTCAGCAGTCAAGTAATTTTCAGGGCCGTTTCAACAAAAGGCCAGATTTTCAGGGTAATAGGAATATGGGATTCAGAAGACCACAATCAGGAAATGGAGGACAAGGTAACCGTTTTCAGAATTCCAATCAGCAGAGGCCCAATCGTCCACCAATACCAGATTGTCAGTTTTGTGGTAGGAAGCACTTTGGGAATTGTAATGCTAATGTGACGTGTTTCAAGTGCGGCAGGAAGGGACACTTTGCTAATGTGTGTCAGAATCCGACTCAAGGTCTGAATGTGGGAACTGGATGTTATAAGTGTGGAAAGCCAGGGCATATTTCCAGGAATTGCCCAACACAAGGTATGACGAACAACACCCCAAGGCTTACAGGTGCTCCATCTCAGAATATGCCAAGAATTGAAGGACCACCAGCAAAGGACCAACCAAAAGCCAGGACATTTAACATGACTATGAAGGATGCTGTTCAGAGTTCAGACGTGGTTGCAGGTACGCTTCCAGTAAACTCCGTCGATGTTAAAGTTCTATTTGATTCTGGAGCTACGAGGTCATTTATTTCTCAAAGTTTTGTCGATAAACTGCGTTGTGAAGTTAAATTGTTAGAACCAGCGTTAACGATAGAGTTAGCTAATAAGGACCAAGTTTTTGTCGATCGAGTGTGCCCGAGGTGCGATGTTGAGATAGGAGGACATCATTTCTATGCCGACTTAATACCTTTTAAGTTGGGAGAATTTGATGTTATTTTAGGAATGGATTGGTTGTCAGAAAATAACGCCCAAATTGATTGTAAGAATAGGAAAGTGAGACTTCAGACCTTGGATAATAAGAAGAAGGTGATATTCCGAGGAAATAAGCAAGAGAAGAAGTTCTTAACGATCGCTCAAGTGAAGAAGTTATTGCGTCAGAATTGCGAAGCATATTTGGCCCATGTGATAGACACCAGCAAGGAAGTTCCAACATTAGAAGCGATTCCAATTGTCAACGAATTTTCAGATGTCTTTCCAGATGATCTACCAGGATTACCTCCCGACAGAGAAATTGAATTTGCGATTGATCTAGCACCCGGAACAGAACCAGTTTCTAAAGCCCCGTACCGGATGGCACCAGTGGAAATGAAAGAATTGGCATCTCAGCTGCAAGATCTTTTGGAGAAAGGAGTTATAAGACCCAGTGTATCCCCATGGGGCGCACCAGTACTGTTTGTCAAGAAGAAGGACGGAAGTATGCGACTGTGTATCGACTATCGAGAACTGAATAAGCTAACCATTAAGAACAAGTATCCGTTACCAAGGATCGATGATTTGTTTGACCAATTGCGAGGTGCTGTATGGTTTTCTAAGATTGATTTAAGATCCGGATATCATCAACTAAAGATCAAGCCTGAAGACATTCCGAAGACCGCATTTAGAACCAGATATGGACATTATGAGTTTCTAGTGATGGCATTTGGATTAACCAACGCACCAGCAGCTTTCATGGATCTAATGAATCGAGTATTTAAGAAGTATTTGGATAAATTCGTGATCGTGTTTATAGACGACATCTTGATCTATTCTAAAACAGAAGAGGAGCATGTAGAGCATTTGAGGATAGTTCTGGAGATACTGCGACATGAGAAGTTATACGCAAAGTTTTCCAAGTGTGAATTTTGGTTAAAAGAAGTACGATTTCTTGGGCACGTGATTAGCAATAAAGGAGTGGAAGTGGATCCAACAAAGATTGAAGCCGTAATCAACTGGGAGAGGCCAAAAACACCAACGGAAGTAAGAAGTTTCATGGGACTGGCAGGTTACTATAGAAGATTCGTGCAAGATTTTGCGAAGATAGCTACGCCATTGACAAAGCTTACCAGGAAGAATCAGAAATTTGAATGGGATGAGAAATGCGAAGAAAGTTTCCAGGAATTAAAGAATAGATTAGTATCTTCTCCAGTGCTAGTCTTGCCAGATGAACAAGGAAATTTTGTGATTTACAGTGATGCGTCGTACAAAGGATTAGGATGTGTTTTGATGCAGCATGACAAGGTGATAGCTTACGCTTCAAGACAGTTGAAACCACACGAAGAGAAGTATCCAACGCATGATCTGGAATTGGCAGCTATAGTATTTGCATTGAAGATTTGGAGGCATTATCTTTATGGGGAAAAGTGCGAGATCTACACGGACCACAAGAGTTTGAAATATATCTTTACCCAGAAGGAATTGAACATGAGACAGAGGAGATGGCTAGAACTAATCAAGGATTACGACTGTACTATTAACTATCATCCAGGCAAAGCAAATGTGGTGGCCGACGCGCTAAGCAGAAAAGAAAGATTGAACATGATAACTTCATCCGAGGAATTAATCAGGGAATTTGAGAAGCTGGAAATAGAGGTTAGTATTCCAAGTATATCTACAGAGGTATTGTGTGCAATGTCTTTTCAACCAGAATTATTAGAGAAAATAAGAAGATGTCAGGAAGAAGTAATGAGCCATGAACGAGACAGTTTGACAGGAGAAGAAATAGGGAGTCAAAAGGATGATAAAGGGATATTAAGATTTTCTTCCAGAATATGGATACCCAATGTAGCCGAGCTGAAAGATGAAATTCTTCGAGACGCTCACAACTCCAGATACTCAATTCATCCCGGGAGTACGAAGATGTATAGAGACTTAAGAGAAAACTTTTGGTGGCCAAGCATGAAGAAGGAAATTGCAGAATGGGTAAGTAAGTGTTATACTTGCCAGCGAGTCAAAGCGGAACATCAAAGGCCCAGTGGACTGATACAACCATTGGACATTCCAGAATGGAAATGGGAGCATATAGCGATGGATTTCGTAGTTGGATTACCAAGGACCAGGGCGAATCATGATGCTATTTGGGTTATTATCGACAGATTGACGAAGTCGGCGCATTTTCTTCCTATCAACGAGAGATTCTCAATGGATAAATTGGTACGGTTATATCTTAAAGAAATTGTGACAAGACACGGAGTTCCAGTATCCATAGTTTCAGACAGAGATCCTCGATTTAACTCAAGATTTTGGAGAAGTTTTCAAGATTGTCTCGGAACGAAGCTGAACATGAGTACCGCGTATCATCCGCAGACAGACGGTCAAAGTGAAAGAACGATTCAGACTATTGAAGATATGCTAAGGGTATGTGCACTAGATTTTGAAGGTAGTTGGGACGAGCATTTGCCATTAGTTGAATTCTCCTACAATAACAGTTATCATGCCAGTATTGGAATGCCGCCTTACGAAGCTTTGTACGGTAGAAGATGCAGATCTCCAATATGTTGGGAAGAAGTTGGTGAAAGAAAGATTTTGGGTCCAGAATTGATCCAACAAACGAAGGAGAAAATAGAACTCATTCGGAAAAGATTAACAGCAGCTCAAGATCGTCAACGCAAATATGCTGATCCTACCAGAAAAGATATGGAATTTGAAGTTGGAGAGGCAGTGTTATTAAAAGTTTCACCTTGGAAAAGTTTATCAAGATTTGGAAAGAAAGGAAAGCTGAGTCCGCGTTATGTTGGCCCTTTTGAGATTTTGAAGCGTGTGGGAAAGGTTGCTTATGAATTAGCGTTACCCCCTCACATGCAACATATTCACAACGTGTTCCACGTGTCAATGTTGAAGCATTATTTGCCTGATTCGAACCATGTAATAGAATACGAGCCAATCGAGATCCAACCAGATTTATCTTTTGATGAGCAACCAGTGCAGATTTTAGATAAGAAAGAAAGAGTACTTAGGAATAAGTCTGTATCTTTAGTGCGAGTCTTGTGGAGGAATCCCAAGGTTGAAGAGTCGACTTGGGAGTTGGAAAGCGAAATGCAATCCAAGTATCCTCATTTGTTTTCCTAGGCTAATTCTGAGGACAGAATCCTGTTAAGGGGGGTAGATTGTAATATCCCATATATTTTCAAATATTATTATTATTATTTGGAATTGTTTATGTGATTTTATGTAAATTTTTGGTGAATTATCTGAAAAGTAGAATAGATATCTGAATGTTATATGTGACATTATTTGAATATTTGAATTTTTATATGTCCAGAATAAAATATAGATAATTGTGGTATTTTTCTGGTAATTTTTGGAGTGTTATATGATTTTATAATGATTTATGAATTATTAAGTATTTTCAGAATAATTATAAAATTATTTTATAAAGCCGGGAATCTTCCAAACTTCAACCGTTTTGCGTTTTTACAACCCGAAACTCTTCCAAAAACTCCTTCCTAACCTAATCTGGTAATTCCGGACATTTTCCGTGTTTTGACTTTTTCGATCCGGATTACGGTTTGACCCGTGCGCGGCCCGGCGCAATATTTTCGATACGATAGTTATTTCGGTAATCAATAAAACCCGTAATCTCGAAAGACGGGATATTTTTACGTTATGTTCGTATATGGTGTTTTATAAAAAGCCCGGTTTTGATAATTATCCAATTTTGGTATCGAATCGGATCGTTATTGCAGTTACTTAGCGGCTAAGCAACTAATTTAATGATCCAAAATGATCCAAAATGATCCAGAACGATCCAATATTCCATAAATATAAATAGCCTATTTTTTTATTTCGTTTATTCCGTTTATTCATTTGCAACCAGTTAAAACACCGTAAATACAGAGAAAAACCCGAGAAAACCGATACGTTCCCGAGAATCAAACACACGAACGAAGGCGTTATCGAACTCCGATTCGGGCGTGCAGCATATCAAAACGAAGCTCTCGAAATCTTCTTTCTGAATCAATCATCAGTTTCTGCCCAGAAATCACAGTAATTTTCTTATTTAATTATTTATATTCGAATTATTTGATAATTAAATTATGAATTTTTGTTCTTGATGTTGTTGATGTGATTTGATGCTTCCATGTTGTAGAGCATGTTTTTCTGGTCGATTTGGTATATTATACTTCAAAAATAGAGTTCGATATCATATAGAAATTAAGGTTTTAATTTCTGAAAATTTCTTGAATATGTGTTCTTGGTGTTCTTGAAGATTTCTGAGAATCAAACCCAAATTTGAGGGTGATGCAGACTTCAGAATTTGAAGTATGAGTAACCAAAATGTTCAGATTTTCATGTTCTTTCTGTTTATGCCCTCAAATCATTCAAACGACTAGTGATTTGGAAAATCGTAATTTTAGGGTTTTATTCGAAAATTAGGGCTTTCTGATTCGTGTATTTGCTGTTGATTTTGAATATAGGAATGTGTTTGTATGATTCTCAGCATTGTTTTGAGATATTGTTTGTTAAATTTGGTTAAGAATTAAAGGGGATCGTTTTTCGCCGGAAAAGCTCCGAGTTTCGCCGGTTTTAATGGCAACTCGTCCGGCGATTGACTTCCCGGAGTCGTGCCTGCCAGTTGAGGCTGTAATTGAGCAGTCGTAGTGTGCAGAAATTGATTAGCATCAAATCCAGGCTGAACCCGTGATGTCTCGAGCAGAAATGGCACCGGCCGGAATTTTTCCCGGCGGCCGGATTCTGGGCTTGGTTAAACGCCGGCGGGTCGTTCTTGAACGACCCGGATTCGTTCTTGACGACCCGTTTTTTTTCAAAACATGACCCAAGTTCAATCTGATTTCTCCCAAATGCAAATCCAAAAACTTGTTTCTGTTAATTTATTTTTTACTTTTATTTCAAAATTCATTTTCTTACTTTTAAAAATCATTTAAATTGTTTTCAAAAATCATTTAATAATTACTTAAATACTAAAATTTATTTTCTTAATTATTTTAAATTACTAAAATTATTTTCTTTAATTATTTTCAAGAATACAATTTGATTCAATTATTTATAGTTTATTTTAGTTAATTATTTATGAATTTAATTAATTGATTAAAAATCGATTAATCAATTAATTTTATTTTTATATAGATAAATAATGTAAATTATTTATAATTAATTCAAATAATTTCTGAAATTTTATTTTAAGGTTTTAAAAATTATATTTTGGTATTTAAAAATCAATTAATATTATTATTAATTGATTTAATTCTATTTATTTCTTATTTTATTCATAATAAATCAACCGTTTGTCCGTTTAATACGAAACGAACGCGTACAGATTCAGAAAAATATTGCGCTTTTAATAAAAATACTTTTGAGACCTAATTTCTTTTGTATTGCAATGTCATTTGATTTGTGTATCAGTTTAAGTCGGTATTTGATCGGTAAATGTTAATATTGAACTGATTTTCATTCTGAACGCACTGAGACGTACCCCTTAATGATTTGACTTATGTGTTACATAAAATATGTGAGTACGTGTTATATAAATGCCATGATTACGTGTTACGTGATATACATGCTATCTGTTACAGTTTAATATGCCATGCTTAGTTATAAACGGTCGGGTAGATGTCAAGACGTATAGTTACGTCGATTGAGTTTAGTTCTGTCAATTAAGATAGTCCTTTTGTTTATAGAATCATGTAGCAAGGAGTGCAGTCAAGTGTTAGACGAATATAATAGCCATCAGTTAGAAGCAGAGTTAAAGTAAGAGATTATTGAGCATACCAGGCAAGTACCCCTAACTTCACTTATTGTTCAAGTGACGTTTATTTTGAATTATATTATGCAAGTACCTCTATCTTCGTTTATCATTCAATTGATATTGACTCTGAACTTTATTCTTTCGATTTCCATACTATTCTAAGTTCAGAATAGTTAAACGTTTTATATATTTCGCTATAAATCACTCTATACAGTGGAACATTGAATTGAGATTAGCGAATAACTAATTGTTCTAGTTATTTCGCCATCGATTGTTGAGATAACTCTGGACCATGAGAAATGGGGAGTTATATGGTTAAGGATGTCCTTTGATTCGGCTCCTTTGATCAAAATGTTTTATGGATTGGATGAATGCGTAAGTGACCGGGACGGACGGTCCAGCGGAGGGCTATTTCTATGTGTTGTATGAAATACTATGACACCATTTTTGCCACAGGCAGGTATATTGCCTTTTTAATTGAGTACTCGTATTTTGGGGACATGTTTCTATGAATCATGACCTTGTGCTATCACACGGGCTGATCAGCATGTGATAGTACGTCCGTCGGAGTTAGATTCCAATCTAAAAGTTATCATTTATTGTTGATAGTTTGTGAAGCTTTTATTAATGATCAAATATTACTGCTTTTATTCTTTTGTTCAGTTATTATTGGAATGTGGTTTATCATTACAAGTGCATTTTATATTGCTTGCTGAGCATTTCTTTCGCTCATACTTGTTTATCAATCTAATCTTTCAGCTAAGCCAGAGCAAGCTTGAGATCCAGGTTTGGTCAGAAGTCGAGTGTTTGTAAATAGTGGTGTGTACTCCAGGTAGACTGTTTTGGGACGCTTGGATAGTCTAGAGGTTTGTAATAAAATTTGAATAATCTGTAAAACTAATTAGACTTATGGGTTGTAATAACACTTGATTTGTAGTAGTGCCTGTTCCATACTATAACCTGTGATCGATCCAGTGCAGGTAAAGGGGTCGTATTTATTATATTATTCCGCTGTGATTATTTTATTATAATTTAGTGGCAAGTGACCCCCAAATCTAGACCCCGAGTTTGGAGGGCGTCACAAGTAATCTATATATTAGGCATACAAGAAAATTGGGGGTGTTATGCATCCGGCTAACCATAGACAAGCCTTGAGGCCTTCACAAAAACTCAAAAGCAAAATGCTACAAAAAAACCTAATTGTGCTGGGATATGTCTTTAAGACATTCCTTCTAAAACCAAATAGGGGAGACGGAAATTTATGAAGGCATTAAAGCAAACTGCTATCTTGATCCTCTAGATTTCCAAAAATTTATTCTTCATTGGCAAGCTCTTCCCAGGTAATTTTTTGTTTGAGTCCTACCAGATTTCATATATTTCAAATATTTCAAAACAAAGATTTATACTTCTTCTAAGAACTTTTAAACTTTAATTGATGGTTAACATCACTTGAATAAACATATATCAATACTAACTTCTTGTGCTAGAACGAATTTTTCAATATATTAGACTCTTGAGTATCCGGAAGCTTTATTAAAATCTAGTAGCAGCCTAGAGACATATAGAAACTAAGAAAAAGACCAGGAATGGTGTTTGCCTCGTAAGTTATAATTAACTAGCTCTAGCTTACAGTTAAATACTTCTAATTTTTTTGGTTATTATGCAAACAGTCTAAATTAACCTAATATATATTGGCATGATTATGAGCAACCACACTGGCTGAACTCTCAACCTCAGTAGGGTTATTACAGAGCTATAGGGTTGAGGCTATCATGGATGACCTTAGGTGTTACATATATGATTTCCAGCAACTCTCTGCTCTGTTTTTACAAATAAAATTTAATCATTACCAGAGGCACTTGATACATCTCTTCTTTCAATATGTAACTGAATAAGTTATCATGAATTTGAACTTTATTATATAAAAAGACTAGATGTATATGAGCATATCTTATACATTCATGTGTAACATTAGTAATTACAGCTACTTTCCTGTTATTATATGGTGGGAGTTTAACATGTAATTTAATCATAATCAAGTGTCTCACTATCTCTATCAGAGACTATTACATCCAATAAGTACAACACATAAAATCACATCACCTAAAGTTTCAAACAAATAGATGTCGCACATGAATAAGTAACAAACCTGTACTATTTGTTTGCTATACTATAAGGAGACTGTTGTTCCATCTGCAACTTTAATATATTGTAGAGAAAAAGAACTACAAGCTAAATAGAGAGAAAGATAAACAAAGCTAAAATATCGCAATTAATAAAAGTAGAGCTCTTTAATTTTAAGAATAATATAAGAAGAAAATAACGCATGCCTTTGCATAATACATACTCTTGCACAAATATAACATGCCAGTAACACAACCAAAATCAAACAGCAATTGTCCTGTATAAAAATAAATTCAAAATAGTTAGTAATTTAAAAATCATACATTGCTCCTTATAACAAATAACGGTTTCAATTTTATAAAAACCCCAATTTTCAAAACAAGGGTTTCAATTAAAAAACCCAATTTGAAAAACTAGGGTTTTCAAGCTTGGGTTTTGAGGTTGAGAATATGAGAGTAGAGAGAGCTGAAGGCCAATTTCAGTTTCTAAAATGAATGTCGAGGAGAGATAAGCGGGGAAAGATAACTGAAGTAAGATGATGAGAGTAAATAGAATTGATATGAGATGAGTTGAGCACAGAGATGATGCTGAGACGATGGTAAGAGGGGCTCCTTGACGATGAGAGGGATTACAGAGGGGGAGATTTTGAGAGTGAGAGAGTCGATGGTGATAGGGATCGAGAGAGAATTATTCAGAGAGAGGGGGGTTTAGTTTTTCTTTTAATTTTTGTGATTGATAGATGAAAGAGGGGGAACAAAATGATTATGGAAGGGAGTAAAATTTGGGTAAAGAGGGAATATTTTGGCTAAGGGGGAAAAATTTGGGATTGCCGCGCATTCAAATTTTTTTATAGAACTTAAGTCATCAGTTTTAAAATAAATGATGTCATAAAAATAGAAAGACATCACATTTACGCGGGATGATGTCTATTTAATATCAGACATCAGTGGCATGACTGGACGATGTTTAATGTGTGATGTCTATTAACCTTTTTCTTGTAGTGAGTTCTGATATAAGTCTAAGTTCTGATATTAAACTCTGATTCTTTGCTTGAGTTATTTGTGGTTAAAATCTGAAACAGTCTTATTTAAAATCAAAATATGTTTGGGTGAGATATTAACAGTCAACATAATTTGGGTTAGTGGTACTCGTCTATGCACATTAATTTTTACTTGTTTCGTGTGCGCATTAAATCCTATTTTAAACTTCCAATGGCTGTTATTATTCTCATCAGTCTAAGGAGATGAGGTAGAATTATTTCTACCTGTAACCATTCAATTATCCTTGCGTCTCTTGGTATTCTATTGGCTATATAAACCAACACCTCATTCCAGCCAACACATCTCTCATTTTCTCTCAAACTCATTTTTTTTCTCATCACAAACATGGTTCACTTTAACTTAGTTCCGAACTATGACACTTTCACTATCAATTTGAGGTGTACTGAATGGCAGCAGGAATGGCATGTCACTGCCATTCCTGATGAAATCTGGGACTCAGTTCCCCAAGAGGTCCTCACAGACCTCTTGTTCTTCTACATGGACTATCATCGCCATCTTGAGCATCTGGAAGAGGAACATAGAGAAGCTCTCCGACAGCAGGAGCGAATAATTCGTCTCGCTGTTCTTTTTGTTGAGAGTAGGAAGAAGAAATAATTGCAGCTATCTGTTTCTCTTCACCGTCAGCTTTGTCTGGCTTCTTAGCTTAGGACTAAAGCTATTGATGTTAGGATTTGTAGCTTAGGACAATCTTGTACTTTTAAGCTTGTAATTTAAATTTCATGAAATGTATTTGCTCAATATATCAATAAAATTTAATATTTATGCAAGATTTTGTCTCTGAGTCGTTTGATATTCTGATAACATTTTAAATCCTGATACTAACCATATTCTGATGACCTTTTTAGCTTTGATACAAATCAAGTTCTGATTCTGACGTGGAAGTATTTGTTTACTTGGTTTATTAATGGTCATTCTCTCATTGTTCATATTTTTACAGAATATTGGTCACGCAGTGATAAATAATTTATTAAGTGGGAACAGTTTTAAAATTTAAAATAAAACTGAACTACCTTGATTAATGGGATTACTTGGTAAGTGGAACGGTTTCTCCTTGAAAAACTGCATGTGATAAGTAATGATTACTAAATACTCGTGCCCATTAATTATCTTTTACTGCTGCATGTCTGACAAGTGTCTCAACGGTTACTTTTTCTACCGTGTATAAGTAAAAGAGAGAAAATATTATAAAATCTTTTATTTACTTTCATATTTTATCTCTCTCTTTTTACTTTTATTCTCTCTCATCTACTGACAATTTTTCATACATACATTCTATCAAACACCTTACAGGCAATTTTCTTTCTCACGAATTTCTCATGGCACCCAAGGACATAATTTTTGATTGAGCTACGGTTGTTCCTAATAACTTCTCTGCTATTCTTAGCAAGTCAGAAGCCCCATCTGAACTTCACTTCATTCAGGACTTTCTTGCTAGTTCTGATATTGGGTATGCTCTGACTGAACCCGAAGCAGTCTCTGGTACTCAAGTACTGGAGTTCTGGAGAAGCGGTGTATATGATGATGGTGGTGCTCAAGGGTCCCCAAGTATTATTTTTCATCAGGGGAGGATGAGTATGTTGTGACATTGTCTACGGTTCGAAAAGTACTGCAGCTACCTAAGAACTGTGTTTATTCTACTATTGACAAGCCAGTTCTTCAAAACATGATGGCCAGTCTGGGATATGAAAGGACATTGGAAAAGCTGGGCAAGTTGAAGAGATCTTTCATAAGGAGGGAATGGAGTTTCTTCTTCGATTGCATAACCAAGGCTTTTGCAAACAAATGTTCCAATTTTGATAGAATTCCCATATTCAGCCAACAAATCGGGTATGCTCTCATAAATTGAACTGATTTTGACTATGCAAGTGTTGTCTTAGGTTTTATTGGAGACAGAATGAATGAAGATAGATCTACTGTTTATTTTGCTAGATTCCGTCAGCTTATCTATAGTTTCTGTTGTGATAATAAGCCCCAAAATGCTGATGAATTAATTTCATCATTCAGAATACCTAAAAGAGCTTTTACTGACTTATTATCTACTGATAATAAGAAGGTTGTGTGAAGACCCCTCTTAATTCCTTTATCTGTCAAACAATCCTTAATAACCTATGATCCTGTTAAGTACACTGCACTATATCCTGATGTTCAACCATCTGAACCTCATCCATTAGCACCTACCACCTCTACTCAACCACCACAAACTTCTCAACCTCTACCTTCTGATCCTACAGTGCAGCCTTCATCTTCCAATCCTAAGAGGACTAAGAAAGTACCTTAGACATAATAGAAGAGAAGGAGTGTGACGCCCTCCAAACCCGGGTCAGAAGTTTGGGGTTCACAATACAAATACAACATATAAACCTGTATATAAGATACTATTTGCAATGACCCTTATTTACATAACCACGGATCGCAACAGGTTAAAGTATGAAAACAAACCATAATCTTAACTTTTATTACATCGTACCAAATCCCGACTAATTTAACTTACAACTGATAATGAAATTATTCTTACAATCATACTATCTCACTACCGCAATAAGCTCCTGCTAGCTCGATTCAACTCCATCTGGAATCCTAGCTCGTACATTGAACTGGGAAACCTCGTTGTCAACCGTATCCTTCTTAACTGTAGAATACATAAAAAGATTCGCAAGAGTGAGCTAACTAGCTCAGCAAGTCATAATGACAATAATTGAGATTAATCAATGATCAAATGAGATGATTCAGAGGAATCAAGTTTATTGCTAAACAATCATTAAAATTGGACATTCATTTTAAGTTTTTAAAATCAAGGTTAGGCTGCTGATCAGTCACGCACTAACCCCGAGCAAAGCACACAGCATTGCTCTAACTACCGGATCCAAGGCACACATTGGCCTAACTTGACCATTGATATGGTCTGACCACGAATCTGGTCCATACATAAAAAAAACTATCCAATTCTAAAGCAGTTCAATATTATACACAATATAATTCAATTCAACAAGATCATAATCAATGATGATTAAACAATTGAATAAAAATTTAAGGAAACTCATGGATATCTCAAGGGTATATCAAGGTATGTATAAGAAACGGTTTTTAGTCCGTGAAGTGATCAGGTATTGGATGAATACTAATTTTTTTTTTCAAGGTATAGTTCTTTGATGTTATAAAGAATGGTTGGAGTATAAAATTTCTGTGTTTTCAAACAATTTTTTTACTCCTGTGTTTGGTATTTGGTAGTTATACATTTGGGGAGCAGTGTCATATTTGGGTGGCTTGGTATCTGAGAATCAATAAATGATGGTTTACAAAGAACAAGGCTTATGGATCAAGATCAAGAAAATCGGGGTTCATGGTTAAATAGTTTAAAACACTTGCAATATAAAACATGATTTATTTTGAGTAATAACAACATGTTATGAGAAAGTTCATAAATATTTGCAATATATCTCGAAGAAAGGTTCAAAAGGACTTGCCTTACAGGGCTTTACAACTATTACTGATCAACTCTGGGCCGACTCTGCCATTCAGGCTTTATTATCTATCCCCTAGATCCCATTGGATTCGACTTCGACACTCAGGTTTTTCTGTTAAAACTCTACTGAGCTCGCCGACTGATCACTAGGTTATCTTTAGTCCATCGTCCAATTTCAGGTTCCCGACTATAACCTACAGGGTTGAAATACCCTACGTTAGACGTCAAGGTATGCTTGACATATCCTCGATACAAATTTTACCCCACGATATTCAAACCCGACTCGTGATTATCTATATTATATTAACACACACAACAAATAGGGTTCACAATCTCGAAAAATCGGTTCGGTGTTCGTATTAGGAAAATACATATATTTTTTATTTTACAAAATTAGGGTTATCGATTAGGCAAAATATTTCATCACATCGTACAACCAAGTTTCGTATAAAACACACACATGTATATAGTCTCTCGACGTCCCGATATTCACCGGATACGTTCCCGTATTTACATAATTCAGTTTCCTGGAAATCGGGCAGTGTTTCCTTTGTTTATCGGACTACCCGTCGAAACATCAATCAACATCAATTCAATAATAACAATCCAATTTAAAACACGACCATCAATCACAACTCGCAATTTCCAATTACCGATACAATTTAATAATCACAACCAACTCAACCATCCCGATTCCATATTTACTAATTACTAATTCGATCCAGAATAAAAACACCACACAAATTTTATTTATTTACAATATTAGGACTCGGAATCGTGTCATCACAGTCCACCGTCAGCTCACCGATGTTCATCGCTGACGGCGGCGGAATTTATCGGTACCCGAATAATTCAGGTTTCCAGAAAATTCCACCGATTACTTAATAATTCCTGCACAAACATTTATTATTACTATTTTTTTTCACGCAATCAATCAACTATTCCTGCAGAGAAATCAATAATATTAAGAAAAATAATAACCACAGCCGTACGCGCCTCACGTGCGAAAACAGAAAGAGGAAAACACAGAACAGTCGAACCATAATTACAACAACAGGGTACGATCGGCAGCATCACCCAACACAATCGCACATGCAAACAGATTACACAACACCCATATACACAGGTAACATACACACACAACCGAGCACACACACGACACACACCACCGCACCGTAGTCACCTCACCGGAAATAGAAAAACGGCAGAAATAAGGCGGCCGGAGTTTGCCTGAGGAGAGAAGAACAACCACGAATGAATACAGGACAGGGGCAACAGAATAGAGGGGGAGATAAATGTAGGAGAAGTAGAGAGATTAAGCCGAGAGAAAGATGGGGAGAAAGGGGTACAGGGGTGGGTGTTTGTGTTTGTGTTTTTCTTTTTAATCACCAATAGCTGCCATGTACACAAACGCAGCAAAAACCCAGCCTGATAAGCAAACACGTGTCCCGTTATCTCAGTTTCTCCATAAATTCGCGAATAATCGAACCAAGTTGAGGGTAAAATTAACCCGAAAAATTATCAACATAGTTCTAAAATATCACAAATAATTCGAAGTTATTAAAAAAAAAATTCATAATTTTTAAAGTATTTTTAGAACGCAACTTACATCCGTATTTGACAATTAACGAACCAAGTTGTACTTAAAACAATTTCAAAAAATTACAAGAATAGTTTTAAAATATTACGAATATCCTGAAGTTTATAAAGACATAAATTTTGAAATTTTAAGATAATTTATGAAACACAATTTACACCCGCTTTTATCAATGAAACGAAATAACGAGTGCGTAAAATTAATCCCGAAATTTTCCAAAATAATTTTAAAATTCTCAGAATATTCCAAACTTATATAAATATGAATTTCATAAATTTTTGAAGAATTTTAGAATTAAATATGGATTTTACAAATAAAAGCAATCAGAAAATCATTTAAAGATAAATGATAATAAAATATTGATTTCTGAATTTTATAAAATCCTAAAAATAATTATTGTAATTATAAAATCATAAAAACAATTTTAGAGACGTTCCAAGTATTTACACAAATAAATTTGCACCAAATCCACTTTTGAAAATGAAACAATCCAATACGACCCCATAATTAATCACGCGAACAACCCGGTATATTATAGATCACACATCAATAATCAAACAGCATATAGCGGTCAAAACTAATACACATATTTTATTTATTTAATAATTTCCATAATTACATAATTAAATAATTCAAAAATACACGAGTCGTTATAAGGAGATTCATTCTGCGAGATAAATCAGATGTTGAGGAACAGGTTCTTGTCTCAGAACCTGTTGTTCGAAATGCCGAGAAGGTCTCTTCTCGGGAGGATGTTGATATTAGGAGTTCTAGGCCCCTAAAAAGGCTTAGAAAGCGTAATTCTGATGATATAGCTCGTAAAGTCACCTTAAAAGCTAAAAGATTCAAAACATTGGCAAAAAGGCCTGAAGATTCTGGTAAAGAAATGAAAGCAGCAGCTAAGGAAGGGGATCAGAAATCTCTGATCTCACAAGACCCTGTTGAAGCTCACAATTCTCCTAGTGCTGATCCAGACCCTCATGCAACTCATCACTCTCCACTACATGAGCCAGAAACTACTCACATTCCTACACCTCCAGTATCTCCAGTACATGCTGATAACCAGGGGCCAAGTGATGAAATTTACTTACATAACTTGGAAGTGCCTCGGGTTTTGTATCTAGAAGCTCCACCAACTCAAGTCACTCCACCAACAACACCAATTCCTGATGCTGATTTTAATCCAGAATTGCCTACAACACCTTCTCTGCATCTAGATACTGAAGATCAGATTATAGGTGAGAATCAAAATATGTATGTTGATCATAACTTAGTTGGAGATCAGCCCTTAGAGGATGATGTTGAAGCCTCCATAGCTTCTCATACTGTTCTTTTATCAGAGGATGCTGAAGATGTTGCCTCTGTAAGTTCTGATGCTGCAAATGTTGATGCTACTGGTAATGCTGCTACAAATTTAGATGTTGATGCAGGTTGTCCTTCTGGACATGCACCTCTACAAACTCCTTCAAAAGCTGAGATAGTCAAAAAGTTTGTTACAGGGGAAGCACCAGTACCTTGGAGTGAAACTCCTAGAGGACAAGAGAGGAACACAGTTACCTTTGTCCCTACTGAAAAGATTCTTGCTAATCACTTGGCAAAAGCTGATGAGATGCTAGTAAATGATGATTTCAAGACACAGCTAAGAGTTACTGCACTTAGTAAAAGGCACCTTCAAGGTCAACACTCTATAACTCAGGCCAAGGTGGACAAGATTCAAGAAACCTTAATGCAGCAAGATACAGTTGTCAAGTTGGACAAGAAAAGGTTTTTCAAACCTTCCTTTGACAAAATTACCAACATAGAGAAAACCCAAGAGAAGCAACAGTCTCAGGTTGATGAAATATTGAAAAATCAAGCTTCTCAGCAATCTCAACTCAATGAGATCCAATCCTCAGTGGAATTGCTTTTCTCTCTTCTTTTACCTGCTGATGCCAAAAAGGGGGAGAAAGTAATTAAGTCCAAATGCAAACCGACACTAAAGAAAAAGGATGATGGTAATGACCTGGGAAACTCTGGAATGGGTGGAGGTCAAGGTCAAGGTGGAGGTCTTTCATCAAATAAAACTGGAACTACAAGTCATAGAACAAGTTCTGATACTGGGAGAAGAATTACTTCTGATGCTGGTAAAAGTATAAGTTCTGATAAACTTTTGGAACTTGACGAAAAAATTTCAAGACAGTTATTTCTGAAAGAAAATCTAGGAATGGACTTTAAGAGTCTAATGGAAGAAGAAGCTAGACTTAAGTTAGAAAAAGTCAACTCCAAATCTGAAGCTTCTGTTGTTAAAAAGAAACTTCCTACGGCTAAAGGCATTGTGATAAAAGAAAGGAAAAATCATGTGGCAACTAAAGCCAAATCATAATTGCAGATAAATCCAAGGTCCAAGGACAAAGAAAAAGTTGGTGAACCTGTAAAGTTTATGTGCCTCCTATGGATGAAGAAATTTTTGATGAAGATGTTAATCTTACTCTGACTTCAAGGAAGATTTCTAAGACAACCTCTGACATGGCTCAAGTTGTTCAGAGTCAAGATATAGTTAGTTCTGATATAACAATGAAGCAAGCAACCTCTGACATAGCTCAAGTTGGCTTGATATCAGAAGATAAGTCAAAGGAAACCTCTGACATTACTCATGTTAAATCCTCAAAGTTACTCCTACCAGGATTTTCTAAAGCCAAACAGACTCAACCTTTGAAGACTGCAGCAAGTGGTTTTGAAGCAAGAGTGGTTACTGGAAAGGAAGCAAGAGATAAATCTGGATTGGGTAGTGCTGAAGAAAGAAGAGTGCAGAACACAACCAATGATCCAACTTCCTTAAGTGAACAAGGTATTGGAGCAACTCCTGAAAGATTGAATCAACTTGAATCTGTACAGATGGTCTACCATACCTTCTTGAAAAAACACATCTTGTTATATTCCATGACAGATGGAAGGGTTTACCATATAAGGGAAAATGCTATACCACTGAAGTATTTTCAGGAACTAGAATATGTTTTATTCTTACTTCAAGTGAAGGACAAAATAATAGAAAGTGCTGCAAATTATTTAAAGACTCAAATTCAGAGACAGGAGAAGCTTTATTATGTGAAGTCTGATAGCACATACTGTCCCAAGTACAGAGATCAGAATGGTGAAATTGTTGATATGAAGCCTAATACTGCAAAGATTAGAACATATCTTGGTATTAAGGGACTTGAATTCAATCTAGAGTCTGACAAAGCCTATGTCATAAGACTAGATTAGGAGTTGAGAAAAGCAAAAATTAATGATCTCAGATATGCTATCTTCCAAACTGGTGAAGATACTGCAGAGCTTAAAGATGCTAAAAGGAGGATGATTGATGAACTCAGATATGCTGAGAGATGTTTGTTAAAGAACTATCTCAGAACAAATCCTGATATTGAAGAGATCAGAAAGTGAAGCCAAGTCAAGATCTACAACTGCTTAAATTCTGATATGTATACAGACTGAAGTTGTTATCAGAAGTTAAAGTTGGTAAAGCTTTAAGGACTATAAGTTGTAGTTATCTAGTCAAATTCTCATGCATTTGTACTTAATGTTTTTGACATCATCAAATATCTGTTGAACTTGTATTTTATGCTAATTTACAAGTTGGGGGAGATTGTTAGATATATTTGATAATGTCATGTCTAATATGATTTGTGTTTAGTTTTCAGATCTTACTTAAACAGGAAAAATCAGTACTTAACTGAAATCAGCACTTATACTGAAGTCAGAACTTAAGTTATCAGTACTTAAGGTTCAGGAGATAATTATCAGGAGATAATATCAGGACTTAAAGGAAACTTTCAGATAAGGAAGGAAGCTGATTGAAAGGAAAGAAGATCAAGACAAACGTAATAAAAGATATATATGAAGAAGGAATTCTATGAAGAATAGAATACTTGGAAGAAAAGATATCTAATTGACCTCTGCTCTTTTCAGAGTTTCCCTGGTCATCACCTTTATCATCTTTTTTCTTCAGTTCTTGAGTAGGTGAGCATTTGGAATTAATTACCTTCTCCCCGTTTTTGGCATCATCATGAAGTAAGAGAGAAAGAAAAAGTTCAACTGAAGATTGGATTTCATCCAATTGAGCTTTTTGAGAAGCTTGATTAACCAGAACCTCAGCAATTTGGGCCTGTTGCGTCTCTTGAGTTTTCTCAATGGCTGTAACTTTTTCAGAAATAGGTCTGATATACCTGTTTTTGTCAAGCTTGAGCACCTGATCAAGCTTATCAGCTTATTCTCTGAGTGTATCAACCTTTTCATGAGTAGCAGTATGTAGACCTTGAAGATGTTTTGTAGATAGAGCTGTGATCTTGAGTTGTGTCTTGAAATCAGAATTTATGAGCAACTCATTAGCTTTTGCAATATGCTCTATCAGAATTTTAGAACATGGAATAAAATATGATTCATTCCACTTCTTGGTCCACTCAACACTTCTGTGAGTATCCTCCCAAGGAATAGGTGTTTTTTTCTCAACAAATTTCTCCACCAATGCTTCCTTGCCCGGAATAGGTACTGGAGTCTCAGCAGAAACACTGTCATCAGAACTTGAGGAAGTCTCATTATGTTCTGATAGCTCAACAGTGTGTAAAGCAACTGGAGATTCAAGAATAACATCATCTAAATTCTGATCAGCAGAATTTATCTCCAGAGCTGGTGTCTTTGATGTAGATGGAGCTTCCAGATAAAGAACTTCAGGTATATTCAAATTATGAATATCTATTTCAGAATTATCAGTTTGTTCTTTAGCATCATCTGTAGCTTTAATAGGAGAGACATGAGGGGTAAGAACTGTGTCATTAGCAGTGTCTTTGGCTTGAGCTGGAAGGGCTTCAATGATAATTGGTTCTTGTGAGATCAGAGATTCCTGATCCACTTCCTCAGCTTCTTCAGTATCTTCTGATATAGCCTTAGCCAAATACCTCCTTGCCTTCATTTTCTTCAATCTCCTTGCCAATGAAGGGGTTGCTGCAGCAGCATCAGAATTTACAAATTTCCTTTTCAAAGTATCAGAACTTTGAGCTGTTGTTTCTTTCTGAGAAACAAAGAACAAATATTGCAATTAAAGGAAATTTCATTAATATATTAGATGATTACATTTCATGAAATTTATCAATTACATGCAAAAATTACAAGATAGTCATATTCTAAGAATCTTAACATGAACAGCCCTAGTCCTAGTCTAAGAAGACCTATCGACTAGCTCCTTTTGCTGCTGACGAAGAGCACTGCAAGATGGATGATCCGTTCTTGCTGACGGAGAGCTTCTCTCCATTCCTCTTCCTGACGATCAAGATGGAGGTGGTAGTCCACCGAAAAGAAGAAGAGGTCTGTGTAAACCTCTTATGGAACTGAGTTCCAGATCTCTTCAGGAATGGCAGTGACATGCCACTCCTGTTGCCAATCATCACAACTCAACTCGATATTGAAGGTTTCATAGTTCAGGAATAGGTTGAAACGAACCATTTTTGTTGATAAGAATAAAAAGAGAATGAGTTTGTGAGAAAATAGAAGATGTTTTAGCTGAAAGAATAGTCGGTTTAAATAGTCAATAGAATACCAAGGGACGCGAGGAGTGTTTAATAATTACAAGTAAAAATAATGATCCCTCGACTCCCTAGACTGATGTGTAATAATAATAGTCAATAAATGATCAAAAGTAAGAGTTAATGGGCACGGGAAATAATTAACAATTAATGTACACATGTAGTTTTTCAAGAAATACACGTTAACCACTAACCCATAATGATTATGACTGTTTTTATCTCACCCTAATTTTATTCTGATTTAAATATGACTGTTTCATAATTTACCACAAATAAGTCAAGTAAAGAAAAATGCCACATAAGCATCAAGGATTCCATCAGGATTTAATATCAGAACTTAACTTATATCACATTTTAACAGTCATCAGAACATGGCTTCTCTACTCAAAAAGTGAATATCCTTTTCTGTGATTCCTCATACAAATACTGACTTGTTTTCTTCAGAGTTTAATCATCATAACTTCCATCAGAACTTGTCCTCAGAATTTATGCAAATGACACTTAACTGTTTGTCAGAAACAACTTAATCACCACAGTAATTTTCATCATTCATATGGAGTGAAAGTGTGTGCATTCAGCAAAATATCAGACAAGGATTAAAGTCTGATCAACTTCAGTACATCTTAGAAATAAGGCATAACTAAGAAAAATACTTAAAATCTGTCATCAGTCATGATGTCTACTATAGAACAAATTTATGCATGAGTCCACCTCAACTGTTTGTGCTCATTTTATGCATCTTTTAAAATTCCTTTTTATAGTGGCTTTTCAGTGTAAGTGAGTCTATTTCTCCAGTAATCATAGAGTGTGAAAAGTTATCAAGAAAAATATTTTTACTTTTCTAATGCATATTACTTAATACCAGCAATGCACTTGGGTCTTCCCTTCCACATTTTTACTCTAGATCTCAAAGGAGTACCTGACTTTTATTATTTTCTTTTCTTTTCTTTTGATAAGTGGGGCTTATCAGCACTTAGTTCATTCTTAAGATTTACTGACATCAGAATTTAACAGATAAGAAACAAAAATCTAGTTTGTGACTTAGTAATAAGATACATAAAGTAAACTTGACTAAGCTCAATATCAGTATCTGCTTGTGTTAATGAGTTTCCACATAAACAACTAATTCAAATATGGGATTTCTAGTATATTAAAGACTACTAGGTCAGCATCTAGCACAGTTATCCTCATTGGATTGAATAGTCACAGAACATTCAAAACACTTATCAGAGTATATAAATCCATATCAGATAATAATCAGCATTTAATGAATTTTCAGATTAAGTACAAATTACATATAGATAATACAATCTGTAAACACTGAACATAAAGTCTGATGCATGAGAACAAAAACTAAGCAGATTTAGGGAAAGAACCTGAAACCATTCCACGTTCATTTACGAATCTTATAAAAGTAGCTTCACATAGTGGTTTTGTGAAGATATCTTCTAGCTGTTGATCTGTTGGAACAAAATACAATTCCATTGTACCTTCATCCACATGTTCCCTTATGAAATGTACCGAATGCTGATGTGCTTTATCATTGAGTGTTGAACTGGATACCTGTCATAGCAATAGCACTTTGATTATCACAGTAAATAGAGATTTTGGAAAATTCTAACCCATAATCCAGTAACTGATTCTTCATCCAAAGAATCTGTGCACAACAGCTTCTTGCAGCAATATATTCTGCTTCTGCAGTTGATGTGGAAATTGACTTTTGTTTCTTGCTAAACCAAGAAACCGATCTGCCTCCAAGAAATTAGCAGCTTCCACTAGTGCTTTTCCTGTCAATTTTGCATCCTGCAAAATCTGTATCTGAGTAACCAATTAGCTTAAAATCTGATTCCCTAAGATACCACAATCCTAGATGAGCTGTACCCTTAAGGTACTTGAAAATTCTTTTCACAGATAATAAGTGAGGTTCTCTTGGGTCAGCCTGAAATCTTGCACAAAGACAGGTAGCATACATGATATCAGGTCTACTTGCAGTTAGATAGAGTAATGAGCCAATCATACCTCTGTAGTTAGTAATATCTACTGATTTACCAGTATCCTTATCTAAATTGGTTACAGTGGCCATGGGAGTGGATGCCGTTGAACAATCTTGCATTCCAAATTTCTTCTAGTAAATTTCTAGTATACTTGGATTGATAGATAAAAGTGCCTTCTTCAGTTTGCTTGACTTAAAGGCCCAAAAAATAGCTGAGTTCTCCCATCATACTCATTTGATATCTTGGCTGCATTAGCTTTGCAAACTCTTCTTCTAATTCTCCATTGAGAAAAGCACTTTTCACATCCATTTGAAAGACTTTAAACTTCTTGTGAGCAACATAAGCCAAAAAGATCCTTATGGCTTCTAATCCTGTAACTGGTGCGAATGTTTCATCATAATCAATACCCTCCTGTTGAGAGTAACCTTTAGCAACCCGTCTTGCTTTATTCCTTGTAGTTATGCCATCACTGTCAGTTTTGTTTCTGAACACCCATTTTGTACCAACAACTGATCTATTCTTTGGTCTTGGCACTAGGGTCCAGACTTTATTTCTTTCAAATTCATTTAACTCTTCCTGCATTGGTTACACCCAATCAGCATCTTGAAGAGCTTTTTCTACTTTCTTTGGTTCAGTCTGAGATAGAAAAGAATGATAGATACATTCATTTGAAGTTGCAGTTCTAGTTCTGACACCTGCTTCAGGATCTCCAATGATTAAATCAGGTGTATGTGCTTTAGTCCACTTCCTTGCAGATGGAAGTTGATCACTAGAACTGGATCCTCCCTCCCCCATGATCCATGCTTTCTCCATCATCATTTTCTGATGCTCCCCCTGTAGTTATGCTGTCTGAGACTTCAGAATTGGAATTTGATTTTTCAGGAGTTGAAGAATCAGAGCTTCCAGAAATATCAGAATTTGGCTCATCAGAACTAGATTGAATTCTTGAACTCAGTATCATTATCACTCCTTATGATTTTAACAAAATCTTTGATCAATTTACCCAGCTGTCTGACATGATCAGTTAGGGTATATGCAGTTTCAAACTTCTTATGTAAGAAGTACATCTATGTGTACCTTGTGAACTCATCCACTATAACCATATCATATTTCTTCTTTGCAATAGACATGACATTGACTAGACCAAATAGATCAACATGAAGTAGGTGATAAGGATCAAGAATTGATGACTCAGTTTTGCTCTTGAAAGAAGATTTTCTTTATTTTGCCTTCTGACATGAATCACAAAGGCCATTAGGAGCAAATACTATTTTTCGCAGTCCTCTCACAAGATCTTTCTTTACAAAGTCATTTATATTGTTGAAATTTAAATGAGAGAGTTTTTTGTGCCAATTCCAGCTTTCTTCAATTGATGCTCTACTCAACAGAAAGATTGCAGAACTATCAGTACTTGTTGAAAGTCTGGCTTCATAAATGTTACCATGTCTATATCCTTTCAGAACCACTTTGCTTGTTGTACTTATAACTTCACAGTTCTCTTCAAAGAAATTCACATGATAACCTCTGTCACAGATTTGACTTATACTCAACAGATTGTGTTTAAGTCTTGAGACTAGAGCTACTGATTCAATGATGACATTCCCTATATTGATCTTGCCATATCCCAGAGTTTTCCCAATGCTGCCATCTCTATAAGAAACTCCTGGGCCAGCTTTCTCCACAAAGTCTAATAGCAGGGCTTTATTTCTAGCCATATGTCATGAACATCCACTGTCCAGAACTAGGATGTTCTTCCTGTTGCCCTGCAATCACAAAGACCACTAAAGGTTAGTTTTAAGGACCCAGACTTGCTTGGATCTTTTGGCCTTTTTAAGTTTGTTAACATTTGCAGCGGATTTAACATCAGAGTTTATGCTAACAATTTTCTTATCAGTATTAACATTATCAGACTTTGCATCATACTTTACACTAGAAGGAATAAAAGTAACTTTCTTCAAAGAAGGTTTTATGTGATAATAATCATAGTACAAACTATGATATTCCTTACAAGTATAAATGGAATGCCATATACTACCACAATGAAAATAAGGATTTTGTGGCTTAAACCTAATAGACTGACTCTTAGCTCCTGACTTAGAAGGTAAGGAGTTTATATTCTTATTCTTCCTGCAAAAAGAAGCCAGATGGTTAGAATTTCCACAGTTATAGGATTTCTTTCTAGAAGCATTAGAAACAAGCATATAATTGTTACTTTTATTCACTCCTTCCTTTCCATTTCTATTTTTCCTAGCTGCCTTTACCTTGTTTACACTGGTAATCTCTTTCAGCTTATGTTTAAGCTGCTTCTTAGTCATTAAGCCTATGCTAATTTCAGTTGGTTTATATCGCTTTCTATCACTTCTGTCTCAATATCTTTCATTTTTTCAGAATCAGACTTTACAGTTTTAGCTACAAATTTAACAGGATTTACCTTTGGCTTAGTAGTCTGTTTAACAATAATTGGCTTAACTTGTTCAGTTCCTTTTTCACATTTCTCATCTCCATAACCTAAGCCCTCTTTCAAATTCTCACTACTTAGTATATTCTGAGTTATTCTGCCAGAGTTAGTCCAAGTCCTAATAATCTCTCTCTCCTTTTCTAACTCAGTTTTTAGAGATTTATTCATTTTTAGCACTTCATCTCTAACAGAAAAAGCATCATCTCTATCCTTCTGAGTTTGATGGAATATAACTAACTCTTTTTCTAAATAATCATTCCTCTTTTTAAAAGCAAGATTTTCAGAAGTTAATCTTTCACATGTTAAAGTTTGATCTCTATAGCTAATAAACAAGGTTTTAAGATATAATCTCAACTCAGTAATATCATCAGTATGAAAGGCATAAGTAGTTTGAGGTACCTCTAACTCAACAGCATCAGAACTGCTATCAGTATTTGCCATCAAGGCATAGTTCTCCTCATCTTCAGAATCTGAGGTGTCTGTCCAGCTTTTCTTCTTTGTGACAAGTGTCTTGCCTTTGTCACTCTTTCCCTTCTTGCATTCAGGAGATATGTGGCCTTTCTCACCACAGCTATGGCATTTGACATTTGAGTAATCTCCTCTGTCAGACATTCCTCCTTTGCCTTCAGATTTTCTGAAGCCCTTCTTTTCAGAACTTGTACATTTCCTGTAACACTTCTTTCCTCTTCTAAATTTCCTGTAGGCTATCTTTGTGATACCCTTCACCATAAGAGCACACAGCTTCATCATCTCTTCATCAACATCTACTTCAGGTAGACTTTCAGTTTCTGAATCATCATCATCAGAACTTGATGATTTCGAATCAGACTTTATGATGAGAGACTTTCCTTTTCCTTTCTTTGAGACAACCACTTTAGGGGATTCCTCCTGAGTGTTAAGAGCAACTGTTCTTGACTTTCTCCCATGTCTCTTGCTTCTTGATCCATCTCAAGTTCATAAGTCTTGAGCATTCCATAAATGTCATCAAGAGTAGTTTCATCAAGAGCATAGTTATCTCTTATAATAGTAGCTTTCAAATCCCAACTTTCAGGAAGAACTAAAAGGAATTTTAGATTTGAATCTTCAATGTCATATTCCTTGTCGACCAGTGACTGATCATTCAAGAGTTTGACAAACCTGTCATATAAGTCAGTTAATGACCCATCACTTTTTGAGTCAAACTGTTCATACTCTTGAGTGAGTATAGTCCTCCTGTTTTTCTTGATTGCATATGTTCCCTGACACCTTGTCTCCAAAGCATCCCATATCTCCTTTGCAGTCTTGCAGTGAATTACCCTCTTTGACATGACATTATCAATGGCACTATGCAGCAAATGCCTTACCTTTGCATCCTTGCCAATAGATGAGATATCTTCAGTTGTGTATTCACTTTTCTCCTTTGGTACGGTTTTTGCTGGCTGATCTGCAACTACAACAGAGAGCTTGGTTGGCTTATATGGTTCTTCATTAATTCTGTCAAGGTATTCTGGATCTGTAGCTTCCAGAAACATAGCCATCTTCACTTTCCATATGTGATATTCAGACGGTCTTAGCATGGGAACCCTGATAGTCTCATATCGACTATGGGTTTGAGTCTTTGGACTTTCTTCAGTTTTAGCAGGCTTGGTTGGATTTTCTGCTTCTTCAGACATGATTGTTTTGGATCTTTACTGTATGTGTGTTAACAGATAAGCTCTGATACCACTTGTTAGGTCACACAACACTGTAGAAGGGGGTTGAATACAGTGTAGAATACAATCAAATCGATTTAAAGCACAAGTAACAGAAAACAGTTGTATTCGATATAATAAACTCTGTTACAATGGAACTATTCTCTCTCAGTGATGAACAAATATCACGAGAGCTGCTAGGTTACAATATATGATCTTCTCGATGATCGTAACTCTCTTAGAGTAAACCTATATCTGTGTTTATATAGACATACAGTTACAAGATAACTTCTAGTTGATATGAAATATAATTCTGTCTCCTAAAATATATCAACCAGATATCTTATATAATTCTTCTAATCCTTGAACTCTTTCCATGCATATCTTATTCCGTATTAGTTTCGATCTTCATTCCTGTAAATCAGCTTCCTTCCTTAACTGTTAGTCCTTCAGTACTTAAGTTCTGATATCCATCTTCTGATATTATCTTCTAATAATCTAAGTCCTGATATCCTTAAGTCCCGACTTCCAGTAAGTCCTGATTCTAGTAAGAACTGATATTTCCTGTTAGTTAAGATCTGAAAACTAAACATGAAACATATTAGACATGACATCTCAAATATATCCAACATTAAAGCATCCAAAGTCCACGTTCAATAAACATGTCAAAGTTGTATTTCGCGCCAAGTAGAATCTAAGGGTGCGCCCAAACATTTATGTATGTTGGTGCCACCTTGTGTTATCAGCCTTTGATCTCTTTATAGGGTGCACCCTAACTTATTCAATGGTTAGGGCTCGCCTTAACTCTGTCCAATAAAAGCATTATGAATCTGTCTAAGTAAACATGTCCGAGTAATCTGTCCAAGAAACTTGTCAATCAAATATTTAGGGCTCGCCCTAACTTTTCCAATGGAAAGGGCTTGCCCTGACCCGTCCAAGGGTTTTGGCTCGCCAAGCTATCCAAGGTTTGGGCTTGCCCTAACTCGTCCAAGGTTGGGGATCGCCCTAACTTTGTCCAGTGTTTGGGCGCGCCCTAACTTTTCCAAGGTTTAGGCTCGCCCTAACTCGTCCAAGGTTGGGGCTCGCCCTAACTATTACAAGGTTTGGGCTCGCACTAACTCGTCCAAGGTTGGGGCTCACCCCAACACGTCCAAGGTTGGGGCTCGCCCTAACTCGCCCAAGGTTTGGGCGCGCCCTAACTTTTCCTAGGTTTGGGCTCGCCTTAACTTTTCCAGCAAAAACCCATTTCCTTAGACGTTCGTCCTTGGTCATTCGTCCTTGGCTGTCCGTGAAATCCTATTTTCTTGGCGTCCATCCAAATTGAGTTCTATTGACCCGACTTTGACCCGGATAACTTTCATACCAAATATTGGCTATAACAACTACCCCCAAATTCCATATGTCATTGTTATTGGGATTGAAATTTTAACTTTCTTGGTTTCAAAAGATTTGTACACATCGTTCTCTTAATAAGGCGCACCTATATTGGTTTAGCTTTTAGGGTGCGGTCAAAGAATTTTAACTGATTCATACGTCAATTATGGGAGACATATGTACGTACTATTTTTAAACCTAACCAAAAATTATTTCATCCTTAACCATGAGGGCGCGCCCTCCGCATCTTGATCTATGAAGGCGTGTCGTCGGCCTTTAGCATCTTTCCCACCCCTTTGAGGGAAATTCCTGTATAAGAAATGCATCTAACTCGACAAAGTCTTTAAATTTGGAGGGCGCGCCCTCTTAGAGGAGCATTTTTATCGACAAGGTTTTTATCTTTGGAGGGCATGTCCACTCCAAGATCCGTAGGATATAGATTCATAGATCCATATCTAACGCTTAGGATGTGTATCAATTTTAGGAAAAACTGATTAAAAGCCAAGCAACTGATCCAACCCTCATTTTCATTTTTTTAGGGTGAAGATTGTACCACCACTTGATTTTTTGTGTCATATTAGGTGCAAAGCTAGAATTTACTGTACCATGAGCTTGGATGACAATGTTGAAGATAAAATTGGAATGACAATTTTGACGAGAACAGGGACAAGATCGTTTCGGAATGACAATTTGATGCGGAGAACAAAGATCAGAGTATCGATAGTGCTTGGAAGGTGAGGCAATTTGCATTAATATTTACTAGTAGGCTTACCCCTCTTCCTCTTCTGCTCAGACATCGTCAATCTGTTTACTCCTCCATCCAAACCCCCCAACATCACCATCACAATCACCACAAAATCCAATCTTCATCACCGGTCATTCAAGAAACTCTTCAGTTTCCTATCCAAGTTTATATTTTATGTTAATTGTTGGATTTTTAATGTACCCTTTTGAATTCTTGATGAATCTTGCTGACCCTTTTTGTGATTTCAGAAAGTTAGTGGTGGTATCGGAGGAATTGGTATTGGTCATACAATAAATATTGAATTTTGTTCTTCTTGTTCTTACAAGTATATTTCGTCCCCCTTTAAATTTTTAATGCCAATATGTATGGGATCATGTTTATGTACTAATCAGGTGAATTGGATTTGTGTTTTTAGGAAATTTTGTTTCTGTTTTAGTGAATGTTGGTTTATGTAGTAGTATTTTGACAAACAGAATTTAAAGTTTGGATTTTTTGGTGTTTGCTAGTGTATTTTTTTAGAATTTTGAATGTTTATATAGTATGTATTTGGTATGCATGAGAGTTTGGAGTTAATTGGGGATTGTATTTACTGTTTGTATTAAAGGAGTACGGAAAACCAACTATAAAAGGTTGATTAAGCACTCTTCAAATATAGGCACATCAGGAAGAATATAACTTTATCCTAAACTTAAGAGAAAATTTATGTAAGCTCTTAGATACATAGAGCAGTGGAACATCCATCATCGAACTATTCTGCAATTAATCGATATTTGACCTTAAAGTCAGTATGAGGAATCATGTATACTCAAAGAAGGGTATCATAGATAATAGGTGATCCAAGGTCGATATGAGCACAAGGACTTCAAAACAAAAACTATTCAATAAACTACTTAACGTAAACATAAAACTAAATTATATCTTAGATCTATAAACTCATTCTTAACAAAAAAATCTGCCGCTAATTATGTTACCAAACTCAATGTCGTGTTCAACAATAAACGGGAACCTTGGCCTGAACAGTCATAAAGAGTACTATAAAGAGTATAATACTGGATCCACACTTTTATCTTGTAAGAACAAAGCTGCTTATATTCAGAAACTCTAATTTATTTGAGAGATATAATTATGCTATATTGATTTGATTGACGCAATTTCTTTTCTTAATTCAGCAAGCATTATGCCACCTTGTGATGATTTAAACAATGATGATGACAGATTTGTTTACTCCTTCTCAAGTAATGAGTTAGACTCTCCACCTCAATTAACTCCAGTGTTCAGATCATTGGCATATGGGATTCCCAGTACACAGTTTACAGAAAGTGTGGCCTTATCTGGAATTCTAAGCAGATTGTTGAGCACCGGAATGTTCTTGTTGCCACCAATAACCGAGCACCTCAGGAGTTGAACCAGGTGCACACTTCAATTATATGCAAAGCTTGAATACTCTGCTTTTACCGAGTTATTTAACTCCTTTTGTAAACTTGAATTACTATTTTATATTTTAAAACTTAGCAATATTTCATGTTTACAGTGTTCTGGTTTCAAACTAATATTCCTTGCTATTTAAATTTTCCCAAAATTTCAGAGACTTGGTGTGTTAGAGAAAGACTATGTAGTGGTGGAGGATAGTGTCATCGGTCTACAGGTCAAGTACTGATTTCAGAGCATGCAACTTTTTTCTTGTGCTATATATTGTGCTCTAAGGCTATGCAGGAACTCTAGTATCTGAGAAGATTACATTTTACAGCCAAATAGTTGGCAATGCAGTTGAGTAACTAACTCGGTGTTGCATTTCTTATGCAAGATTTTGGAGATGCCATAGCCATATATCCTGACTTGGCTGATGTCGGCTATGACTTTTTCACTTTTATATATACGAGAAGCTAATCAGTCTCCTGTGTTGAATTGATAGTTTTCTGACGAGTATATTTTTTAAGAACCTTATCTATCTTCTTCCGATATATAAGAGACGATTACTATCCATTTTTAAAATCTTGTCATTTTTCAGAAAATTTGTTTGTCATATTATTTAGGACAACCAGTGATCTTAGTGCTCAAGCTATATTAAAATAACAATCGCTTTAATGTGCCAGTTCACTAATTTAATCATTTGTATTTTTCACTAGATCCACCAAGGAAAAGCAGGTAAATGATATTCATTCTCTAACATTTGCTTGATGTTAATTCAGTTTGTGATGCAGTTGACTAACTAATAAGACATTACTTCTGATAAGAAAGTTACTAGATTGGCAAGAAAACCTTGGGAACATGTCAAACAAAGCATAAGAAGAGTCAGACATAAGGTACGTCCTTGAGATGGCCGAGTATATTTTTAATATTCTACCAAAGGTATGGGAATGTGTTTCATTAAACAACTAAAGCACAAATTATGTTGAAACACGAAACTGTTGTTGGCCCTTGTCAGAATAGTTATAAATGTATGAGATAGCTTTGTCATTGTTATGAGGAGTATGTGTTTACTGTAAATAATGTTTGCCTATCTGAGGTATTTAAGTGGATTAAGGTTCCTTAGCAAAAAGGAAGTGGATTGAAGTTTACAATTTTTATTCCAAGTCATCATAACATGATGTATTGTTTGCTTTTCCATAAATTGTCGGTGCTAGCAGAAATTTGTTTCTTTTACCCATATTGTAAGCTGAATGTTAAAGTGAATTTAGTGCATCTTTTCTTTGAGCAATAGTAAATAGTAATTCTGTTTATGGAGAGTGTACATGTATCGTTTAAGTGAACTCGGCTCGGCTCAGCTCGTTTTCTTAAACGAGCCGATCGCGAACAAGAAAATAAGCTCAGATATATATGACTTAGCCATATATAGTAAATTATATTATCAGCATCGCTGGGTTGTGGTGAGCAATCCAGGTTTATCCACCCTTATTAATTATTTAGAATAATTGTGTATTTTTTCTAAAATCATGACTAGCCTGGAATAAGTACATTTTTAAGTATGTAATTACCCTACTGAAAAATCTTTAATATTAAGTAGTGTGATTTTTAATTATTTAAGCTGCATTGTTACTATTGGTGATAGTAATTTTACAGGGGCTGGGTTTTCATCAAAAAGAAAATACATGTTTGGAAAAGCTTTCTATACAGGTACAAGTAAATCAATATATATATATATATTAACGATTCTCATATAAAATATTTCTCATAATTTTTTATATCACACTATCATAAAACTATATATTCGTGTAGGTTCTTCAATGCCTTATGAGTGAAGTCTTAGCTGAAACTTATAGTCCGCTCGTACGGTGCATTGCTCAAGAGTTTTTAACATGTTTGTTCATTCAAGAATTGATGTATTTAGCTTCACAAAATGTAATTTATTAGTTTGGTATTTGTTTGTATTAGGATTCTTGTTTAACAGAGCATATATGGTACAAGAATTGTTGTCTAAATAGAGGATGTATCTCAAATTATATAAAATTAACTTTTACATTTTCATATTGTGGTATAATTTCTTTATAAATTGTAGGGTTACATTAATGAAGCCTACTATTGCATAATAAAAATGCACCACTATTACATTACACAAGCAGAGTGTTACATTAGACTATGTGGGGACCCACATTGGAACCCACTTTTGCAAAATAATTCCAACCTAATGTAACATCTATAAAATGTTAAAATTGGTAATCCATAGGGGCCTATTGTAATACTCTTAGTCATGTTATAATAGGTAGCCAAAGTGTTACAATAGGGGACCTGATGTAATGCTTGCAAGTGCAACGCCCCTTACTATTACAATAGGTCTATTGTAATGCTTTTCGGGCCTATTGTAACAGTAGAAAAACATTACATCATTCCATCTATGGCGTAGTGTGATGCTTATTCTGTTTGCGCATTTTTTAATTTTCAAACGTGAAGATAATCTTTTTTTTTAGATCAACTCTTTTTAATTTCGCTTGTTTATCCAAAAAAATTAATATTGACAATGTATCCCTCTTGCCTGATACCCCCACTTATTGCTATATTTGAATGAAGGGTAGATCACTAGTTCAAGGAAGGTTATGAAATAGTTCTAAACAAAAGTTCTCATATGAAGATATTTAAAAGAGAAACTTTAGGATTTCTATTAATCAAAGACTTCTTTATTGTAAGTTCCACCAACTTACTACCAGTACTTTTATCTGGAAGCATTTACTAGTGTTCGGCCGGTTTCCAGGACTCAGGATGTTTGAAAAATACTGCATTTCATTACTACTTTCCTATATTCTATGGGGGCGTTTGGATTGTGGCGTGGAATCAGAATTGAATATGTGAATGAGGTAAATAAGACTGGGAATAATATCGAATCCTAAGGGTTGGTGAAGGTATGATTTACCCACATTGAGCGACTGAGCTTCCAATTTGATATATCAAAATTACAAATCCAAACACTATAATTAATGGGATAGAGGTTTCAATTTACATTAACCGGACTCATTAACCATGAACCTAATGGCTGTAATCGCAGTGAACATATCAAGTGAAAAAGGTCTGCCTGAAGAACTTTATATATATTCATATGATTTGAAAAGAATCAGAATTCTTGAAATCCCAACACAGTTGAGGTGAGGTTAAGGGGTTCAATGCACTAGGAGCAAATTTTCTAGCAAAAAGATGACAAAGAGGAGTCCAATCCCCATTATATTCACAAAGCAACCTACTATTCCTTATATATTGCATGAAAGTTTTCGTAATATTTTCTGCTGTAAATGTTGCAGGGTGTGGTCCTCCTAATGTCCAATCAACATATGTCACTTATCATTTCGAATTACAAGTTCCGTAAAACATGTGAACATAAGTTGGCAGGTAGTGTTCATCTGGATAACAAGCAGGCAGACAATACTTCTTGAACAGTGCGTAGTACTTTGTATCCGACACAACTTCTATAGCAAGAACACGGTTAATTTCAAACCATTGAGACCCTTTCCGCCAGTCTTCAAGCTGAATATCAGGCTGCATTTTGGAGCTGTAATGCCCACGCCCATAGCGGGAGGGATCATCGAATGACTGCACAAAACTCTGTTTGGATCCAATGAGGTACCTGTAGACAGTTGGGAAGTTGTAAACTTGTATACAACTCTCAGACAAAAGAAAAAATCGCTCGTTGGAGAAGTGTAGAAGAGCATTGGCTTCAAGATGCCTTTTTGCTCCGGTTAGAGATGCAGTTCCCCACCTGACTTTCTGAGAGGAGACACAGTTAAAGAGACGCTTAATAAAAAACTCTAATGAGTTCAAATTCATAATTTTTAAAGTCAAAAGATTTCTTGCATTAGTGATGCGTCTCAACATAACTTTTGCAATGCAAGCCGGTAGCCTAAATTTTTTTAAACATGGAGAAGTAACAAATTTTATATTCCGAAACAAACTGCTGAAGCAAACTAATCATATCTCACTAGGTATTATGGCGACCATATAAAACAGAGGTATTGCTCACATTATGCTAGAAATGGCCCGTGCCTCGCAAGGGCTATTATGCTAGTATTATTTGTACACAACTCAAGTTCTCAGGTTCAAATCCCGCCAACAGCAAAAATTTATATTATTATTCATACACGACTCAAATTGCCAGTTTCGAATTTTGCTAACAACAAACTTTTATATTATCATTTATAAACATACTAATAAAGTTAATATTTCAAATCTCATTCTTCATACACTATATAAACTTAACTGAAAATATAATTTTATTATAATTTTAATAATATAAATATTAAAACTATAAAATCTATAAAATATTAATGAATATTCGTGTTAGGTCACACAACACTGTAGAAGGGGATTGAATACAGTGTAGAATACAATCAAATCGATTTCGAACACAAGTAACAGTAAATATATATATTGAATATAATAAACTCTGTTACAATGGAACTTTTCTCTCTCAATGATGAACAAATATCATGAGAGCTGCTAGGTTACAATGTTTGATCTTCTCGATAATGATAATACATATAGTGTAAACCTATGTCTGTATTTATATAGTACTCAGTTACAAGATAACTTCTAATTGATATGGAATATAACTTTGTCTCCTAAAATATATCAATCAGATATCTTATACAAGTCTTTAAGTCCTCTAACTCTTTCCATGCATATCTTCTTTTTGTATTAGTCTCGATCTTCTTTCCTGTAAATCAGCTTCCTTCCTTAACTGTTAGTCCTCCAGTACTTAAGTTCTTGTTAGGTCACACAACACTGTAGAAGGGGGTTGAATACAGTGTAGAATACAATCAAATCGATTTAAAGCACAAGTAACAGAAAATAGAGGTATTCTATATAACAAACTCTGTTACAATGGAACTGTTCTTTCTCAGTGATGAACAAATATCACGAGAGCTGCTAGGTTACAATATATGATCTTCTCGATGATCGTAACTCTTATAGAGTAAACATATTTCTGTGTTTATATAGACACACAGTTACATGATAACTTCTAGTTGATATGGAATATAATTCTGTCTCCTAAAATATATCAACCAGATATCTTATATAATTCTTCTAGTCCTCGAACTCTTTCCATGCATATTTTCTTCTTGTATTAGTCTCGATCTTCTTTCCTGTGAATCAACTTTCTTCCTTAACTGTTAGTCCTCCAGTACTTAAGTTCTGATATCCATCTTCTGATATTATCTTCTGATACTATCTTCTGATAATCTAAGTCCTGATATCCTTAAGTCCTGACTTCCAGTAAGTCCTGATTCCAGTAAGTACTAATATTTCCTGTTAGTTAAGATCTGAAAACTAAACATGAAACATATTAGACATGACATCTTAAATATATCCAACAATCTCCCCCAACTTGTAATTATGCAAGAATATACAAGTTAATATATTTGATAATGTCAAAAACATTTAAGTTCAAATGCAATAAAAGTTTAATAAGACTATAAATTACAACTTACAAAACATCCAGCTTTACCAAAATCACTGAATCAATCTGAATCCATAATGATTCTTAACAAAATCATTTATCAGATTATCTTCAGCTTTCTTCAGAACTTCAGCTAACTGTGCTTTGACCTGCACCAGTTCTTCTTCATTACTATCACCAATTTGATAAATGGCTGTTCTGAGAGCTTGAATGGATGTTCTTTCAAGTCCGCCACCAAGTCTGATAACCTTAGGATGTGAAGAGTTTTTATTATAATATAAGCATCTTTCTTTCAGAATAACTTCCACCTTAGCAGAATTCTTCAGCATAGGAATTTCTCTTCCATCACCTTCAGTAATCATTAGACTGTAATGAGAAGTCTTTGTACCAGAGATTCTGAATAGATCTCTTATATCCTTCAAAATATATTCTAACCATCTTCTTGTAACATCAGATTTTACTTCCAAAAGATAATGAATATGTTGAAGTTCTCTGATAGACTTCTTTAATACATCAGAATCAGTTAATCTATAAGTCCTTCCATCATTGAGAAATAAGATTAATTTCTCTTTCAGATTCTCCTTATCATTAGTATTTATCATAACTTGAGCAGAAAACACCTTGTCAAGGTGCCTTTATTTAATTTGGTCATATGCTTTGTCTGTCAATATGAAAGGATCTCTTAGAGTAACCTCTACTCCTGTTTGAATCTTCTCTTCGTCAGAACCTAATCCAGCTTTATCTCTAGGTTGCTTGGCTTTCAACCCAAATGTAGCAAGTTGATTAATCATAAGATTGGATTTTGGTTCAACTGGAGTAGCTTTCTTCCATAACAGCTTCTTCTTATCAGCAATTGTCAATTTATTTAAATCAACTTGAGCACTATCATTAGTTGATGTTTTGATAGCTTGATCAGAATTTGTTCTTTCTTCTGTACCGTCCTGTCCTTTATTCTGAACAACAAATTGAGCAGTGTCAGAGGTTGTTTTAGAATCGTCACTTATCTTTCTTCTTTTCAGAATTTGAACAGTTTCATCTTCAACAAGATTATCATCAGATACTTGAACCATTTTACACACTGGTTTCATCAGATCTTGAGAAGTTTTCAAGTCCAGTGACTTGGTTTGTTCATCAATTTTTCCTTTCCCTTTGTCTTTGGGATTACTCTCATTCTGTGATCTAGTCTTGAACTTTGAAGTTTCAGAATTTAACTTTTCCTTGATCACAATGCCCTTTTCCTTTGGCCTTGGAGGTTTCTTTGCATCAGAAGCTTTAGACTTAGGATTTGTCTTCTCAGCAGCAAATCTAACTTCTTCCTCCTTGAGAGTTTCTAAATCCATTCCTGGATTGTGTTTCAGAAATAATCTTCTTGCTATCTCCTCATCAAGTGTCTGGATTTTAGGATCTTTGTTATAAACTATGGCATCCTCCAAACTCGGGTCAGAAGTTTGGGGTCCTCAACACATATACCATATATAAACCTGAATAAGAAACATTATCTGTAATGACCCTGCTTTACATAACCACGGATCGCAACAGGTTAAAGTATGAAAACAAGCCACAATCTTAACTTACAATTGATAATAAAAACATTCTTACAATCTGACTATCTCTATACTGCATGAAGCTTCTGCTAGCTTGATTCAACTTATCTGGAACCTTAGCCCGCACTTTAGACCGAGGAACTTCACTATCATCCATATTCTTTTCAACTGTAAAATATATAAAAGAATCGCAAGGGTGAGCTAACTAGCTCAGCAAGTCATGATATCGATAACTGAGGTTAAACAATGATCAAATGAGATGATTCAAAGGAATCAAGTTTCTTTTTAACTAGTCATTATAATTGGATATTCATTTTAAGTTTTAAAAACCAAGGTTAGGCTGCTGATCAGTCACATACTAACCCCGAGCAAGCACACAACACTGCTCTAATTACTGGATCCAAGGCACACAATTGCCTAACTTGACCATTGGTATGGTCTGACCACGAATCTGGTCCACATATATAAAAACTATCCAATCCTAAAGCAGTTCAATATGATAACAATATAATTCCATAAAACAAGATCATAATTAATGATGGTTAAATTTTTGAATAAAAACGTAAGGAAACTCATGGATATCTCAAGGGTATATCAGGGTATGTACAAGAAATGGTTTTCAGTTTGTAAAAGCATCAGGTATTGAATCAGTAATGATTTTTCAAGGTATAGTTATTCGATGTTATAAGGAATGGTTGGAGCATAGAAGTTTCTGTGTTTTCAAATAATTTTGTTCCAGTATTTGGTGTTTGGTAGTTAAACATTTGGGTGTAGTATCATATCTGTGTGGTTTGGTATCTGAGGATCAACAAAGGATGGTTCACAAAGAATAAGGCTTACGGCTCAAGATCAAAAAATAATCAGGATTCAAGGGTAAATAGTTCAAAGCAGTTGCATTATAAAACAGGAGTTATATTTAGTAATAGCAACATGTTATGAAACAGTTCGAAAACATTGGTAATATATCTTGAAGAAAAGTTCAGAAACACTTGCCTTACAAGGCTTTACAACTATTACTGATCAATTCTGAGCCGACTCTGCTACTCAGGCTCTAACTTCCAACCACTAGATCTCATTGGATTCGACTTTGACACTCAGGTCTTTATGTTGAAACTCTACTGAGCTCGTCAACTGACCACTAGGTTATCTTTAGTCCATTGCCCACTTTCAGGTTCCCGACTATAACCTACAGGGTCGAAATACCCTACGTTAGATGTCTAGGTATGCTTGACATATCCTCTATACTAATTCTCACCCAACAATATTCAAACCTGATTTGTAATCATTCATATTAGGGTAACACAGACAACAATTAGGGTTCACATTCTCGAAATCGATCCAGTGTTCGCTTTTACAAAATACGTATATTCGTCATTTTACGAAATTAAGGTTACTGCGTTTTGGACAAAACATACAGCACAATATACAATCAGGTTCTGTATAAAATAGATATATATATATGTATTTACTTATATTTGCTCAACGTTCCGATAATCCTCGGATACGCTTTCGTATTTACGTAATTCAGTTTCCGAAAATTGGGCAGCATCTCCTTTGTTTATCGGACTACCCGTCGAAACATTAATCGACGTCATAATTAACAGACAACCCAACTATTAATCCACTAATCACAAATTCCCAATTACCGGTATTATTCAATTATTTCTATTATTCGTATTTTATATAATTATTTATATTAGGACTCAGAATCACGTCATCACAGTCCACCGTCGGCTCGCCGAGGCTCATCGCCGACGGCAGCAATATTTATTGGTGCCCAAAATATTCGGGTGTCCAAATAAATTTTACCGATTAAAATTAATAATTTACGCACGAAATTATTTATATCACAAATACTCAATCAACAATTTCCTAAATAATTAAAAATTCAGTTTGGAATTAACCGTACAAATCAACACGGGGAAGTAACTAACAGAACACCCAACACACACGTGCTACACACGCCAACAACACAAAATGAACACAGAGCCGGAAAAATAAAGAAACTGGCGGCAACACTACAACCACGGCACACACACATATGACACACACACAACCACAGACATATATGCACACACATATATATATGCCTGAATAAGAACCGAACAGAACAGGGGTAACGGAGATGCAGCCAGAGGCTCACCGGAAGAATACAGCGGGGAACAGGAAAGAGAAACCGAGGAGAGAAAATGAACAGATAGAGATTGAGGATTGAGATAGAGATTGTGAGAGATTAAAGGGATTGGGACGAGAGAAACGGTGAGGAACAGGGATGGGGGTTTGTGCGTGCGTTTTTTTTTTGTTTTTTTTGTTTTGTTTTTTTTATCCACAGAAATCACCAATTGCAATTATACTGTTGCCACGTATCTGAAATTAGCCTAACAACCTGCCACGTGCCCCTCTCCCTTATTCTGACGGTCTCATTTTGCCCCGAAATTCGAAATTAACGAAACGAGGTGCGAATAAAATAGCCCCCGAAAATTAAGAAAATATTTTTAAAATATCATAAGTATCCCGGAATTTATAAAAACATAAATTTCATAATTTTAAAATAATTTCTGAAACGCAATTTATACCCGTATTTCTCATTTAATGAACCGAGGTGTACTTAAAACAGATTCAGAAAATCATGAAAATAATCTTAAAATATTACAAATATCCCGAAGTTAATAAAAACATGAATTTTGAAATTTTAAAATGATTTTTAAAATGCCGTTTATATCCGCTTTTATCAATGAAGCGAAATAATGAGCGCGTGAAATTAATCCTGAAAATTTCTAAAATAATTTTAAAATTCTCGGAATATTCCAAACTTAAATAAATATGAGTTTCATAATTTTTGAAGAATTTTAGAATTAAATATGGATTTTACAAATAAAAGAATTTAGAAAATCATTTAAAGATAAATAATTAATAAAATATTGATTTCTTAATTTTATAAAATTCATAAAAATAATTATTGTAATTATAAAATCATAAATTTTTTTTTGAAACATTCCCAATATTTATGCAAATAAATTTGTACCAAATCCACTTTTGAAAATGAAAACAATCCAATACGACTCCATAATTAATCACACTAACAACCCGATATATTATAAATTACACCTATATAATAATCAACCAACATAGAGCGGTCAAAACCAATACACATATTTTATTTAATAATTTCCGTAATAATCACATATTTAAATAATTCAAAAACACACGAGTCGTTATATCATTCCCCCGTAAAAGGATTCTGTCCTCAGAATCTGGTCTAACTAATTAAGTGAGAATATTTGTCAAGCATATTTGACTCAAATTTCTAAGGAGACCCTTCTACTAGAGGGTTAGAACAAACTCACAATAGGTATGCACTCATTCCGAAGGACTTGCCTTTAACGATCAAGAATTTGGATTGATCTTTATATGCAGAACAATTTGGACAAGAGCCCCCATTGGCTCCTGATTAATCACTTAATTCAAACCCAATACTTATCGCTTTAACATTGACAAGTAAAATACATTAGGTGTACATACTGATGTGACGGTCATATCATTTATGAACAACTTTATCTATATTTATCAATACATCGAATGGTTCACTCATTTTGGGACTTAGCTTGTCCCTTCTATTCAAATTTATCCAATCCTTTCCAAGACGACACTTTTACTAACACTACTGGTCCTATTACTATATTCATACTCTTTCTCGATATAATTTCGCCTTCTTTCTTTGTCTACTCCGAGTTGCTTCAATCAATATCATTACGCTCTTGGTGTGCTGATCTAACTTAGAATTTGACAACTTTCTTTCTCCCACTTTATTTTAATAGAAATGGGGACCTATACTTGCATTCACATGAAGCTTGGTAAAGTGGCATTCCAAAGCTGACATCGCTGATAAATGATCATTCCAGTGTTTCCTTAAAACTCAACCTCTCAATATATTTTACCTTTCCTGAATCACTTTCGTACCTTGACTCTCTATTCAAGGATGATAGGCGGTACTCATTTTCAACCTGGTTTCCAAACATTTAAACATCTCTTACTATTTCCAATTCGTTCACTAACTCCTCGGTGGTCTTATTTACATCCAATCCTTTCTGTCGATATAAGGCATTTGTTACCACACAACTTTGTTTTGGGTAGTCATTAATGGATTAATTCAGAATCCTTTGTTAACCTCAGTCCAAATTTTATTCTTGAAGACTCAACGTATAGTTGCTTTCCTTCTGGTCTTTGGAGAAAAATTCTTGGGCATCCCACGCAGACTTTCTTATTCCCTGGGTAGCTGAGGATGTTATCAATAAATACAGTTTGCTTATCCAAGTAATCCTTTTACACCAGGTTCCTTAATTCCTTATAGCCACCTGATACACTCGTCATTTCACATAATATTACCAGAGTTTGCAATGCTCTTAACTCACTTTAATCATAATCTCTGATATTTTCTCAGGTTGGATCTAAAGTTAATCCTCGAGATATAATATATTGCTTGAATTAGGTCTCGTATGAAATTAATTCTTTATAGGGGTCACTTATTCTTATTCGTTGTTTTGCTAAACTCCCACTTCACGATTTGCCTCTTGTAAAGTCACTTCCTGGATCTGCCTTATCCACTAGGTTTTCCAATACTTCGTCTTAACTCTTTGACATGTCCAACACCTCCTGATCTATCTTGAAATTTCCTTCATATACTTGGTTATCACTATTTTTCTTTAAATTTCCATATATATTGGCGTCTCTTCTCTAATTAAATACTTAATATTGTGAATTCCATGTGGGATCTTATTTCTTGATTCTTCTACTTGTAGCATCCAAGTGCTGGAAGAAAATCTGGAGATATCGTGATCGTTCTCCTGGGCGCATAATTTCCTTTTTCTAACTACTAACATCGTGATCCATTATCTTCTCTTGACATTTTATCTTTCCCTTCACAACTTCAACTGAAAGGTCACACTATCCATCTTTCTTCCTTTTGGATTATAAACTTTAGATTCCAATTCCAACTTCGAGAATCCTATAGTTAATCCTTCTGATGTAGTCTCTATGTTCGTTCTCTCCTTTTTGTTTATCGCCTGCCACTACATTTGTTTTTCTCGTGAATACTTACTTTAAACTCTTATGGTCTGTATAAATCTTACACCTTTCTCCTTATATATCATATTTCTCAATCATTCAAAGCGAATATGATTATGCTAGTCCTGATTGTGAGTAGGATACTTCTGCTCATAAGGTTTCGGTTGTCTGGGTGCCTATACAATAACTTTATTATACCGCATCAACACACATCATACTTCCTTATGAGAAGCATCACTATAAACTACCAAATCTCCTTGATATCTTCAAAGTGATAAAGCAAGTACTATAATCATTCCTTCATTTAACTCTACAAAACTTTCTTCACCTTTCTCCATTTCATACTTAATTATTGCTTTTCCAAATTACCTTCATCAAAGGTATTGCAATTTTCAAGAAATCGTGTACAAATTTTTAGTATAGCAGGTTCATGATAAACCTTCTTACATTTGTTGATGCTTTTGGCCTTTCTTTATTCATAGTAACTTTAATTTCTACTGGATCTCTTTTGATTTTCTCCACCTTGACTATTTATGCTAAGAACTATATTTCACACAACTTCTTTCTTTTCCAACTTCTCAGTTGTCATTAAATGCTTTGCTTGGTCCTCCGTTGAATTTAAGTAATACAACTACAGCTTATCCAGATATTCCTTGAAGATTCTGTCCATCAAGTCCAAATATTACTGGTATATTGGTTAATCCAAATAACATTACTTAGAATTTTATAGCAGCAATACTTAATCTTGAAAATTATCCTTAATTCAATGTAACGAATACTTACTCTTGATAGTAAACTTGTTGAGTTTCCTCTAGTCGACGAATAATCTCATACTTCCATTTTCTTATTAATCATTAGTACCGGTGCACTTCATGGGATACACTGGGTCTAATCGCTTCTTTATCTAGCATCTCTTGCATCTGCTTTTCTAACTTCCTCTTTTTAACTAGTGCCATTTTGTTTAAGGCCTTGGTCACTGGCTTCATTTCAGGTGCTACGTCAATCGCGAGCTTCATTTCTCTATCGGAAAGAAATATTGATAACTCATCTGGAAACATATCTTGAAACTCCCTTAATTGCTATAGAATCTTTAATTTTGTTTGCCTCTAACTTTTATCTATCTCATAATTACCAAAATACTCACATCTTGATTATTGTAATCATCGTTAACCAATTCATTACCTTCCTTTTTCCTTTATGCCTCATCATATTCTCATCTGACGTCTTCAGAGCTATCTTTTTATCACGACGATTTGTCCAGGCATCATGCTTCCATAGTCAATCCATTCCTTAGAATAATGTCGAGTCCTTATTGTCTCAAATGATATAAATTCTTTACAAATTATTACCAGAAATCTCAAGTCCATCATTGGTATTTACTTATGTGACAATTACACGTTCTTGACTTGTTAGTCCTTTAATCATAATCTTATCAATTCAACAGAGTAATTCATCTCATCAATAAAATCTTGAGAGATAAACACTTAAGTTTCTCTCACATCTTTTAATACTTTAACGCATAAGGTATTCACCTTGATCATCCATATCATCACGTCCGTATTTTGAATAACATATTTCACAGGAAAATCGCGTATTCTCATTCTTGAAAACATATTCCTTATTGGAGTAGATTCCCTTGATTCTTAGTGGATTCTTCACTGGAACTAGTAATTTGCAATCCTTGCCAGGTGCCCTTATTTCTTTCCCATGCATAAGACGTAGATGGAACTTCGTCCGCTTAATTCAGGATACGTTGATTTCTATTTGAAAACTTCTTGCAAAGAACGACAGTACAACGAAATGACTAGAAGGATTCAAAATTCAACAACAATAGAGTTAAAAAGTAAGAAGAAACAAGGATTTGAATATGAATGAGACAACCACATTGGTACTTAAGATGGTCAGTCTTTCATACTATATGGCATACAACACATGATTAGGTGGCATCCCACCCGACTCTTCGTCATTCCGATAAAGTGTCTCACCATAACATTGTTCGTCCCACTCAGAAAGTAAAAGAAATTGAGGGAAACAACTAAATTTGAAAGGAATGCAATATCCTCCTTTTCGATAACATAGCAAGGAATTTATTTAAGAAAAGAAGTTCATACTTATTTAGGAATCAAAAAGGGAATATATGCTGTAATATTGAAGACAAGAACGATACTATTGGTCACCATCCACATTTCACTTGTATTCATCTTTCGAGCTTGTTCGATCATATCTCTATTGTTTCATAAAATAACTTTTAGAAATATGCTAAAATGCCTTTGCAGCTAAGCATTATGGTAGATTCTTACTTGTTAAGTCTCGCATCTGTAACGTCGCACCCACACGTATAATACTTTAATAATTCGATCATAATGGCGTTCTTATTAAATAACCATGAGTTTCCTCTTTTTAATTTGGAATAACCATAAATCATTCAACATAACGATCATTTTATTAATAATATTCTACCTTTAGAAAAGTCTGGAAATTTTCCCAATCTTCTTAGGTCATGCCCAGGCTTCCGTTTAATCAATGAATTCTTTGAACTCTGATAATCCCAGTAATTGGATGAGTAGTTACTCCGTACGCTGGTTCTGTTGTCAATCCTATCAGACAATACTTGCACCCATTTCTTCATAATCGCAGGTTACCTCGTTCTCTGAGTTAACAATACTGAGTCTGAAACAACATCCTTCCAGATAATCCGGGTCTTTTAACAAACAAGAAACTCAAGTAGTAACTTGATAACTAAGGTTTAAAACTTATTTTATTCAAAAAGGCTTTTAGAATTTTTGTGAGGAAAAATCTTTTTCGAAAACTTGTTAAAAATTTTGAAAAGTTTGAAAATCACCTTCTGTTTGTCCTCACTATATGAGTTGGTTGTTGTCCTTCCGACCTATAACAAGGTACCATATTAAAGAAATAATTACATAAAAGTTCGTTCACTCCAATCTACCTTTTCTTCTTCATCGGATCCATTTGCCTTCCTTAATCGACGAAAACTTCAATTGTCGTTGCATGTTATCTTATCCATAGCTTCACATCAAAGCTTCCATACTGATAATACTCCCAACATTACCATTACAGTAGTTAAGTAAAATAGGCTATCCAATAGTCAATAACTCTATTTCATATAACAAAGTTTGCTCGTATCACATCACATTACTACTTTACATATCGCATTTATCATATCATCGACATTTAATTTCACAAAAATCCCAGGTTTATACTTTTCTCTCTTACTCTTTCAAAATTCACCTGGTTCATCCCATACTTATTCACGGGTGGCTTAGTCACTAAGGGCTTCTTTTAACCCATTAACAACTATCCTCTGAAACACTTAAATCTCCTCTCTAAACTTCATCTCACCTCTATTTATAAATCAAGCCCTTACCATTTACTATAACTCTCGAATCCATCCTCGTAGATACAATCGCTTCATAGGACAAGTTCTAAACTGGGGGTATAGAACAGGATGTAGGGTAAAGTAAAGAGAAACACTCACAGCCGAATGTCTCGTGAAACAAGAATAAACATATGGAGGTTTTTGAATAGGTAATCTCATATCAAGAGGTGGAAAAGTAGCGTAGAATAGCTTGAAGAAGTGCAACCGTTATGACAGAAGGTAATGCCATTAATACTGGTGGAGGAACAAGGTGCAAATCAAATCTGAGAGAAGATGACGATCCTCGAACGGAAAGCTCCAAATAATCAAATAACACCGGGAAATCAAAATCTGCCATTGCCGCTGTCTGGAATTCACGTCACAAACTGAGAATCCCGAATCGCAACACAAACCGTGCCGAAGACTTACTATACCATCGCACTCAACCTCACAACGTCTTATCTTTCTATTTCCTACTCCTAATCATAACCCTCTACCCATTCCCGACAATCTAGGCTTGTTTCAGTGACTTATAACCTGTAGGTCTGATACCAACCTGTGGCATCCTCCAAACCCGGGTCAGAAGTTTGGGGTCCTCAACACATATACCATATATAAACCTGAATAAGAAACATTATCTGTAATGACCCTGCTTTACATAACCACGGATCGCAACAGGTTAAAGTATGAAAACAAGCCACAATCTTAACTTACAATTGATAATAAAAACATTCTTACAATCTGACTATCTATATACTGCATGAAGCTTCTGCTAGCTTGATTCAACTCGTCTGGAACCTTAGCCCGCACTTTGGACCGAGGAACTTCACTATCATCCATATTCTTTTCAACTGTAAAATATATAAAAGAATCGCAAGGGTGAGCTAACTAGCTCAACAAGTCATGATATCGATAACTGAGGTTAAACAATGATCAAATGAGATGATTCAAAGGAATCAAGTTTCTTTTTAACTAGTCATTAGAATTGGATATTCATTTTAAGTTTTAAAAACCAAGGTTAGGCTGCTGATCCGTCACGCACTAACCCCGAGCAAGCTCACAATACTGCTCTAATTACTGGATCCAAGGCACACATTGGCCTAACTTGACCATTGGTATGGTCTGACCACGAATCTGGTCCACATATATAAAAACTATCCAATCCTAAAGCAGTTCAATATGATAACAATATAATTCCATAAAACAAGATCATAATTAATGATGGTTAAATATTTGAATAAAAACGTGAGGAAACTCATGGATATCTCAAGGGTATATCAGGGTATGTACAAGAAACGGTTTTTAGTTTGTAAAAGCATCAGGTATTGAATCAGTAATGATTTTTCAAGGTATAGTTATTCGATGTTATAAGGAATGGTTGGAGCATAGAAGTTTCTGTGTTTTCAAATAATTTTGTTCCAGTATTTGGTGTTTGGTAGTTAAACATTTGGGGTGTAGTATCATATCTGTGTGGTTTAGTATCTGAGGATCAACAAAGGATGGTTTACAAAGAATAAGGCTTACGGATCAAGATCAAGAAATAATCAGGATTCAAGGGTAAATAGTTTAAAGCACTTGCATTATGAAACATGGGTTATGTTTAGTAATAGCAACATGTTATGAAACAGTTCGAAAACATTGGTAATATATCTTGAAGAAAAGTTCAGAAACACTTGCCTTACAAGGCTTTACAACTATTACTGATTAACTCTGAGCCGACTCTGCTACTCAGGCTCTAACTTCCAACCACTAGATCTCATTGGATTCGACTTTGACACTCAGGTCTTTATGTTGAAACTCTATTGAGCTCGTCAACTGACCACTAGGTTATCTTTAGTCCATTGCCCACTTTCAGGTTCCCGACTATAACCTACAGGGTCGAAATACCCTACGTTAGATGCCTAGGTATGCTTGACATATCCTCAATACTAATTCTCACCCAACAATATTCAAACCTGATTTGTAATCATTCATATTAGGGTAACACAGACAATAATTAGGGTTCACATTCTCGAAATCGATCCAGTGTTCGCTTTTACAAAATACATATATTCGTCATTTTATGAAATTAAGGTTACTGCGTTTTGGACAAAACATACAGCATAATATATAATCAGGTTCTGTATAAAATAGATATATATGTATTTACTTATATTTGCTCGACATTCTGATAATCCTCGGATACGCTTTCGTATTTACCTAATTCAGTTTCAAAAAATCGGGCAGCGTCTCCTTTGTTTATCGGACTACCCGTCGAAACATTAATCGACGTCATAATTAACAGACAACCCAACTATTAATCCACTAATCACAAATTCCCAATCACCGGTATTATTCAATTATTTCTATTATTCGTATTTTATATAATTATTTATATTAGGACTCAGAATCACGTCATCACAGTCCATCGTCGGCTCGCCGAGGCTCATCGCCGACGGCGGCAAAATTTATTAGTGCCCAAAATATTTGGGTGTCGAAATAAATTCTACCGATTAAAATTATTAATTTACGCATGAAATTATTTATATCACAAATACTCAATCAACAATTTTCAACAATTTCCTGTAAAAATAATTAAAAATTCAGTTTGGAATTAACCGTACAAATCAACACGGGGAAGTAACTAACAGAACACCCAACACACACGCGCTACACGCGCCAACAACACAAAATGAACACAGAGCCGGAAAAATAAAGAAACCGGCGGCAACACTGCAACCACGGCACACACACACATGACACACACACAGCCACACACATATATGCACACACTCATATATAAATGCCTGAATAAGAACCGAACAGAACAGGGGTAATGGAGATGCAGCCGTAGGCTCACCGGAAGAATACAGCGGGGAACAGGAAAGGGACACCGAGGAGAGAAAATGAACAGATAGAGAGAGAGATTGTGAGAGATTAAAGGGATTGGGACGAGAGAAACGGTGAGGAATAGGGATGGGGGTTTGTGCGTGCGTTTTTATTTTGTTATTTTTGTTTTGTTTTTTTTTATCCACAGAAATCACCAATTGCAATTATACCGCTGCCACGTATCTGAAATTAGCCCAACAACCTGCCACGTGCCCCTCTCCCTTATTCTGACGGTCTCATTTTGCCCCGAAATTCGAAATTAACGAAACGAGGTGCGAATAAAACAGCCCCCGAAAATTACGAAAATATTTTTAAAATATCATAAGTATCCCGGAATTTATAAAAACATAAATTTCATAATTTTAAAATAATTTCTGAAACGCAATTTATAGCCGTATTTCTCATTTAACGAACCGAGGTGTACTTAAAACAGATTCAGAAAATCATGAAAATAATCTTAAAATATTACAAATATCCCGAAGTTAATAAAAAAATAAATTTTGAAATTTTAAAATGATTTTTAAAATGCATTTTATATCCGCTTTTATCAATGAAGCGAAATAACGAGCGCGTGAAATTAATCCAGAAAATTTCCAAAATAATTATAAAATTCTCGGAATATTCCAAACTTAAATAAATATGAGTTTCATAATTTTTGAAGAATTTTAGAATTAAATATAGATTTTACAAATAAAAGCATTCAGAAAATCATTTAAAGATAAATAATTAAAAAAATATTGATTTCTTAATTTTATAAAATTCCTAAAAATAATTATTGTAATTATAAAATCATAAAAATAATTTTTGAAACATTCCCAATATTTATGCAAATAAATTTGCACTAAATCCACTTTTGAAAATGAAAACAATCCAATACGACTCCATAATTAATCGCACGAACAACCCGGTATATTATAAATTACACCTATATAATAATCAACCAACACAGAGCGGTCAAAACCAATACACATATTTTATTTAATAATTTCCATAATAATCACATATTTAAATAATTCAAAAACACACGAGTCATTATATAAACCGTAGTCTGCTTCCCCTTTAACTTCAGAGTTTGCAAAAACTTCTAAGAGTCTTCAGATCCTGACTGAATCCGAATATCAGAACTTGACATCAGACTTTGCTTATCACCACTTGACTTCAGTCTTTGAGCATTCACAACATCAGAACATGACTTATTTTGAATAGAAGATTTTCCTTGAACTTTTCTTTGAGCTCTGCTCTTTTCAGAGTTCCCCTGGTCATCACCTTTATCATCATTTTTCTTCAGTTCTTGAGTAGATGAGCATTTGGACTTAACTACCTTCTCCCCCTTTTTGGCATCATCAGGAAGTAAGAGAGAAAGAAAAAGTTCAACTGAAGATTGGATTTCATCCAATTGAGCTTTCTGAGAAGCTTGATTAACCAGAACCTCAGCAATTTGGGCCGGTTGCTTCTCTTGAGTTTTCTCAATGGCTGCAACTTTTTCAGAAATAGGTCTGAGATACCTGTTTTTGTCAAGCTTGAGCACTTGATCGAGCTTATCGGCTTGTTCTATGAGTGTATCAACCTTTTCATGAGTAGCAGTATGTAGAACTTGAAGATGTTTTGTAGACAGAGCTGAGATCTTGAGTTGTGTCTTGAAATCAACATTTGTGAGCAACTCAGCATCCTTTGCAATATGCTCTGTCAGAACTTTAGAACATGGAATAAAATCTAATTCATTCCACTTCTTGGTCCACTCAACACCTCTGTGAGTATCCTCCCAAGGAATAGGAGCTTCCCTTTCAACAAATTTCTTCACCAATTCTTCCTTGCCAAGAGTAGGTACTGGAGTCTCAACAGAAACACTGTCATCAGAACTTGAGGAAGACTCATTCTGTTCTGATAGCTCAATAGTGTGTGAAGCAACTGGAGATTCAGGAATAATATCATCTAAATTCTGATCAGCAGAATTTATCTCCAGAGCTGGTGTCTTTGATGTAGATGGAGCTTCCAGATAAAGAACTTCAGGTATATTCAAATTATGAATATCTATTTCAGAATTATCAGTTTGTTCTTTAGCATCATCTGTAGCTTTAATAGGAGAGATAGGAGGGGTAAGAACTGTGTCATTAGCAGTGTCTTTGGCTTGAGCTCGAAGGGCTTCAATGATAATTGGTTCTTGTGAGATCAGAGATTCCTGATCCCCTTCCTCAGCTTCTTCAGTATCTTCTGATATAGCCTTAGCCAAATACCTCCTTGCCTTCATTTTCATCAATCTCCTTGCCTATGAAGGAGTTGCTTCAGCAGCATCAGAATTTACAAATTTTCTTTTCAAAGTATCAGAACTTTGAGCTACTGTTTCTTTCTGAGAAGTAACATTCTCAACTTCACTTATCACAGGTTCAGATGCATGAACTCGTGCTTCAATTATTTCCTCAAATCATCAAAATTTATTATTGACCATTATTAAATCAAAACATTCATCACAGGATAAAGTTAAAAATGATGAAGTAAAGATTAACAAATTGTAATTAACACATGCACAGTCATATAATTTGAGAAACAAAGAACAAATCTTGTAATTAAAGGAAATTTCATTAATATATCAGATGAGTACATTTCATGAAATTTATCAATTACATGCAAAAATTACAAGATAGTCCTATCCTAAAATTCTTAACATTAATAGCCTTAGTCCTAGTCTAAGAAGACTAACAAAGCTGACGGTGAAGAGTAACGAATGAATGACAATTAATTCTTCTTCCTATTTTCAACAAAGAGAACAACAATACAAATGATTTGCTCCTGCTGTTTAAGAATACGAAGATGAACTTCTCTTTGGAAAGACAACAGATCATTTTTAATATTGCCCAAAAGTTGATTCCAGATGTCGAATGGAATATTGTTGATAGGATAGAGAGTCGGAATTCCATTTTGAAAAATGGTCATAGTTTATGTGCCATAGCAGTAAAACCAACTAAAATAAACCATTGTTTGAGAGAAATGAACAAATGTGATTTTACTGATGAATGATCAGTCATTTAAATAGGCAATGGAATACCAAGGGACGCGATGAGTGTTTAATAATTATAAGTAAAAATAATGATCCCTCGAATCCCTAGACTGATGTGTAATAATAACAGTTAGTAAAAGATATAAAGCAAGAGTTAATGGGCACGAGAAATAATTAACAATTACTGTGCTCATGCAGTTTTTCAAGACATACATGTTAACCACTAACCCATAATGATTATGACTATTTTTATCTCACCCCAATTTTATTCTGATTTAAATATGACTGTTTCATATTTTACCACAAATAAGTCAAGTAAAGAAAAATGTCACGTAAGCATCAAGGATTCCATCAGGATTTAATATCAGAACTTAACTTATATCATATTTTAACAGTCATCAGAACATGGTTTCTGTACTCAAATAGTGAATATATTTTTCTATGATTCTTCAAACAAATACTGACTTGTTTACTTCAGAGTTTAATCATAAGAACTTCCATCAGAACTTGTCCTCATAAGTTATGCAAATGACACTTAACTGTTTGTCAAAAATAACTTAATCACCACAATAATTTTCATCATTCATATGGAGTGAAAGTGAGCAAAATATCAGATAAAGATTAAAGTCTGATCAACTTCAGTACATCTTAGAAATAAGGCATAACTAAGAAAAATGCTTAAAATCTGTCATCAATCATGATGTCTACTATAGAACAAATTTATGCATGAGTCTACCTCAAGTATTTGTGCTCATTTTATGCATCTTTTGAAATTCCTTTTTACAGTGGCTTCTCAGTGTGAGTCACGATTGCTTATCAGAATTTATGCTGTTATCAAAGTATTTCTCCAGTAATCATAGAGTTTGAAAAGTCACCAAGAAAAATATTTGATTTTCTAATACATATTACTTAATACCAGCAATGCACTTGGGTCTTCCCTTACACATTTTTACTCTAGATCTCAAAGGAGTACCTGGCTTTTATTATTTTCTTTTCTTTTCTTTTCTTTTGATAAGTGAGGCTTATCAGCACTTAGTTCATTCTTAAGATTTATTGACATCAGAATTTGACAGATAAGAAATAAGAATCTAGTTTGTGACTTAGTAATAAGATACACAAAGTAAACTTGACAAAGCTCAATATCAGAATCTGCTTGTGTTAATGAGTTTCCTCATAAACAACTAATTGAAACATAGGATTTCTAGTATGTTAAAGACTACTAGGTCAGCATCGAGCACAGTTATCCTCATTGGATTGAATAGTCATAGAACATTCAAAACACTTATCAGAGTATATAAATCCATATCAGATAATAATCAAATTTAATGAATTTTCAAATTAAGCACATATTACATAAAGATAATACAATCTGTAAACACTGATCATAAAGTCTGATGCATGAACAAAAACTAAGCAGATTTAGAGAAAGAACCTGAAACCATTCCAAGTTCATTTACCAATCTTATCAAAGTAGCTTCACATAGTGGTTTTGTGAAGATATCTGCTAGCTGTCGATCTGTTGGAACAAATGCAATTCCACTGTACCTTCATCCACATGTTCCCTTATGAAATGGTACTTAATGCTGATGTGCTTTGTCATTGAGTGTTGAACTAGATTACCTGTCATAGCAATAGCACTTTAATTATCATAGTAGATAGGGATTTTAGAAAATTGTAACCCATAATCCAGTAACTAATTCTTCATCCAAAGAATCTGTGCACAACAGCTTCCTACACCAATATATTTTCCTTCTGCAGTTGATGTGGAAATTGACTTTTGTTTCTTGCTAAACCAGGAAACCAATTTGCCTCCAAGAAATTGGCAGCTTCCACTAGTGCATTTCCTGTCAATTTTGCGTCCTGCAAAATCTGCATCTGAGTAACCAATTAGCTTAAAGTCTGATTCCCTAGGATACCATAATCATAGATCAGCTATACCCTTAAGGTACTTGAAATTTCTTTTCACAACTAATAAGTGAGGTTCTCTTGAATCAGCCTGAAATCTTGTACAAAGACAGGTATCATAGATGATATCAGGTCTACTTGCAGTTAGAGAGAGTAATGAGCCAATCATACCTCTGTAGTTAGTAATATCTACTGATTTACCAGTATTTTAATCTAACTTGGTTGCAGTGGCCATGGGAGTGGATGCAGTTGAACAATCTTGTATTCCAAATTTCTTCAGTAAATTTCTGGTATACTTGGATTGACAGATAAAAGTGCCTTCTTCAGTTTGCTTGACTTGAAGGCCCAGAAAATAGCTGAGTTCTCCCATCATACTCATTTCATATCTTGACTGTATTAGCTTTGCAAACTTCTCACACTGTTTGGAATTAGTAGAACCAAATATGATATCATCAACATATATCTGTACCAAAAGTAAGTCATTTCCATGGTTGAGGTATAATAAAGTGTTGTCAATTGTGCCTCTGTGAAATCCACTTTCCAGAAGGAATTGAGCTAAAGTCTCATACCATGCTCTTGGAGCTTGCTTAAGGCCATAAAGTGCTTTGTCAAGCCTGTAGACATGATTGGGAAATTTAGAATCTACAAAGTCTGGAGGTTGTTCAACATATACCTCTTCTTCCAATTCTCCATTGAGAAAAGCACTTTTCACATCCATTTGAAAGACTTTAAACTTCTTGCAAGCAGCATAAGCCAAAAAGATCCTTATGGCTTCTAATCTAGCAACTGGTGCAAATGCTTCATCATAATCAATACCCTCTTGTTGAGAGTAACCTTTAACAACCAGTCTTGCTTTATTCCTTGTAATTATGCCATCACTGTCAGTTTTATTTCTGAACACCCATTTTGTACCGACAACTGATCTATTCTTTGGTCTTGGCACTAGGGTCCAAACTTTATTTCTTTCAAATTCATTTAACTCTTCCTGCATTGGTTGCACCCAATCAGCATCTTGAAGAACTTCTTCCACTTTTTTTGGTTCGGTCTGAGATAGAAAAGAATGATAGAGACATTAATTTGAAGTTGCAGTTCTAGTTCTGACACCTGCTTCAGGATCTCCAATGATTAAATCAGGTGTATTTTCTTTAGTCCAATTCCTTGCAGATGGAAGTTGATCTCTAGAACTGGATCCTCCCCAATGATCCATGCTGTCTCCATCAGTATCTTCTGATTCTCCCCCTGTAGTTATGCTCTCTGAGACTTCAGAAGTTGAATTTGATTTTTCAGGAGTTGAAGAATTAGAGCTTCCAGAATTATCAGAGTTTGGCTCATCAGAACTAGATGAATCAAAACTTGAAGAGCCAGTGACAGGTCCTGATGCTTCTCGAGAGTCTTGAGATGTGGTAGGATCTTCAGCTTGCTCCCCCTGGACAGGTGCATTTTTCTTTGGAGTTGTTACCACAATTTCAATGACATCAGAATTTAATCCATCAGAACTTACATGATCAGAATTTTTAGGATCAGAATTTAAATCTTCATTCTCAAATCTCAGCTGATCATGATCATTAAAATCTTCAAGTCCAGTAATCTTTTTATCATCAAAAGAGACATTGATAGATTTCATGACAACTCTTGTTCTTAAATTGTAGACTCTGAAGGCTTTTGTGGAAAGTGGATATCCAACAAAAATTCCTTCATCAGCTTCTAGATCAAATGTTGATAGCTGCTCAGAATGAGTCTTAAGAACAAAACACTTACAACCAAATACATGAAAGTATTTCAGATTTGGCTTCTTCTTCTTTACCATCTCATATGGTGTTTTCCATGCTTCTTTATAAGTGTAGCATTTTGTGTAAAACAAGAAGTCTGCACAGTTTCAGCCCAAAAATAGGTTGGTAGCTTTGCTTCATCAAGCATTGTTCGTGCAGCTTCAATGAGAGTTCTTTTCTTTCTTTCTACAACTCCGTTTTGCTGTGGAGTTCCAGGTGCAGAAAATTCCTGTTTGATTCCATGATCTTTGCAGAACTCTTCCATGATTGAATTCTTAAACTCAGTGCCATTATCACTCCTTATGATTTTAACAGAATCTTTGATCAATTTATCCAGCTATCTGACATGATCAATTAGGGTAGATGCAGTTTCAGTCTTCTTATGCAAGAAGTACACCCATGTGTACCTTGTGAACTCATCCACTATAAACATAGCATATTTCTTCTTTACAATAGACATGACATTGAGTGGACCAGATAGATCAACATGCAGTAGGTGATAAGGCTCAAGAATTGATGACTCAGTTTTGCTCTTGAAAGAAGATTTTCTTTGTTTTGCCTTCTGACATGAATCACAAAGGCCATCAGGAGCAAATACTATTTTTGGCAGTCCTCTCACATGATCTTTCTTTACAAGCTCATTTATATTGTTGAAATTTAAATGAGAGAGTTTTTTGTGCCAAAATCCAGCTTTCTTCAATTGATGCTCTACTCAACAGAAAGATTGCAGAACCATCAGTACTTGTTGAAAGTTTTGCTTCATAAATGTTACCATGCCTGTATCCTTTCGAAACCACTTTTCCTGTTGAATTATTTATAACTTCATAGTGTTCTTCAAAGAAATTTACATGATAACCTCTGTCACAGATTTGACTTATACTCAACAGATTGTGTTTAAGTCTTGAGACTAGAGCTACTGATTCAATGATGATATTCCCTAGATTGATCTTGCCATATCCCAGAGTTTTCCCAATGTTGCCATCTCTATAAGAAACTCCTGGGCCAGCTTTCTCCACAAAGTCTGATAGCAGGGCTTTATTTCCAGCCATATGTCATGAACATCCACTGTCCAGAACTAAGATGTTCTTCCTGTTGCCCTCCAATCACAAAGACCACTAAAGGTTAGTTTTAAGGACCCAGACTTGCTTGGATCCTTTGGCCTTTTTAAGTTTGTTAACATTTGCAGCGGATTTAACATCATAGTTTATGCTAACATTTTTCTTATCAGTATTGACAGTATCAGACTTTGCATCATACTTTATACTAGAAGGAATTAAAGTAACTTTCTTCAAAGATGGTTTTATCTGATAATAATCATAGTACAAACTATGATATTCCTTACAAGTATAAATGGAATGCCACACACTACCACAATGAAAACAAGGATTTTGTGGCTTAAACCTAACAGAATGACTCTTAGCTCCTAACTTAGAAGGTAAGGAGTTTATATTCTTATTCTTCCTGCAAAAAGAAGCCAGATGGTTAGAGTTTCCATAGTTATAGGATTTCTTTCTAGAAGCATTAGAAACAAGCATATAATTGTTACTTTTATTCACTCCTTCCTTTCCATTTCTATTTTTCCTAGCTGCCTTTACCTTGTTTACACTGGTAATCTCTTTCAGCTTATGTTTAAGCTGCTTCTTTGTCATTAAGCCTATGTTAACTTCAGTTGGTTTATCATGTTCTAATTTGTCAAAAGTTGACTCCGCTATCACTTCTGTCTCAATATCTTTCATCTTTTTAGAATCAGACTTTACATTTTTAGCTACAAATTTAACAGGATTTACCTTTGGCTTATTAGCCTGTTTAACAATAATTGGCTTAACTTGTTCAGTTCCTTTTTCACTTTTCTCATCTCCATAACCTAAGCCCTCTTTTTAGTTTCCACTACTTAGTATATCCTGAGTTGCTCATCCTTCTGAGTTTGATGGAACATAACTAACTCTTTTTCTAAATAATCATTCCTCTTTTTAAAACCAAGATTTTCAGAAGTTAATCTTTCACATGTTAAAGTTTGATCTCTATAGCTAATAAACACAGTTTTAAGATATAATTTCAATTCAGTAATATCATCAGTATGAAAGGCATAAGTTGTTTGAGGTACCTTTAACTCAGCAGCATCAGAACTGCTATTAACATTTGCCATTATGGCATAGTTCTCCTCATCTTCAGAATCTGAGGTGTCTGTCCAGCTTTTCTTCTTTGTGATAAGTGCCTTGCCTTTGTCACTATTTCCTTTCTTGCATTCAGAAGATATGTGGCCTTTCTCACCACAGTTGTAGCATTTAACATTTGAGTAATCTCCTCTGTCAGACTTTCCTCCGTTGCCTTCAAACTTTCGGAAGCCCTTCTTATCAGAACTTCTACCTTTCCTGGAAAACTTCTTTCCTCTTCTAAATTTCCTGTATGCTATCTTTGTGATACCCTTAACCATAAGAGCACACAGCTTCATCATCTCTTCATCAGCATCAACTTTAGGTAGACTTTTAGTTTCTGAATCATCATCATCAGAACTTGATGATTCTGAATCAGACTTTATGATGAGAGCCTTTCATTTACCTTTCTTTGAGACAGCCACTTTGGGGGATTCCTCCTCAGCGTTAAGAGCAACTGTTCTTGACTTTCTCCCATGTCTTTTTCTTCTTTGATCCATCTCAAGTTCATAAGTCTTGAGTATTCCATAAATTTCATCAAGAGTAGTTTCATCAAGAGAATAGTTATCTCTTATAATAGTAGCTTTCAAATCCCAACTTTCAGGAAGAGCTAAAAGGAATTTTAGATTTGAATCTTCAATGTCATATTCCTTGTCCACCAGTGACAGGTCATTCAAGAGTTTCACAAACCTGTCATATAAGTCAGTTAATGACTCATCACTTTTTGAGTCAAAGTGCTCGTACTCTTGAGTGCGTATTGTCCTCCTATTTTTCTTGATTGCATCAGTTCCCTGACACCTTGTCTCCAAAGCATCCCATATTTTCTTTGCAGTCTTGCAGTGAATTACCCTATTGAATAACCAGTTAGATCAAAACCAGAATCTCTAGGGTACCAAATACCAAGTTTTGGTGCTCTCTTGAGATATCTGAAAAATCCTCTTTATAGCTACTAAATGGGATTCTCTAGGATCAACCTGAAATCTAGCACAAAGACAAGTAGCAAACATTATATCTGGCCTACTAGCTGTTAAGTACAGAAGTGAGCCAACCATGCCTCTATAACTTGAAATATTCACAGACTTTTCAGTAGTGTTTAATTCAAGCTTAGTTGTAGTGGCCATGGGAGTTTTTGCAGATGTGCAATCCATTAGATCAAACTTCTTTAAAAGATCATGAATGTATTTAGTTTGACTAATGAATATTCCATCACTAACTTGCTTAACTTGTAAGCCAAGAAAGTAAGTTAGTTCTCCCATCATGCTAATTTCATACTTACTTTGCATCAATCTGGCAAACTTTTTGCAAAGTTTCTCATCTGTAGAGCCAAATTTAATATCATCTACATAAATTTGAACAAGTATACTAGAGCCATTAACATTTCTAAAGAATAAAGTTTTATTCACAGTACCTCTTGTGAAGTGATTTTCCAAAAGGAACTTTGATAAAGTGTCATACCAGGCTCTAGGTGCTTACTTCAGTCCATAAATTACTTTCAAAAGATAGTAGACGGGATTTGGGAAATTTGGATCTTCAAAACCAGGAGGCTGACTGACATAGACTTCCTCCTCCAAATCTCCATTTAAAAAAGAACTCTTGACATCCATCTGATAGACCTTGAAATTGGCATGGGCTGCATAGGCTAAGAAAATTCTGATGGCTTCAAGTCTTGCAACAGGAGCAAAAGTTTCATCAAAATCTATTCCTTCTTGTTGACAATAGCCCTTAGCAACTAATCTAGCTTTGTAACTGACCACTATGCCATTTTCATCCATCTTGTTTCTGAATACCCATTTGGTGTCAATTGGATTCTTTCCTTCAGGCTTGGATGCCAACTTCCATACTTTATTCCTTTCAAATTGGTTTAGCTCCTCCTGCATAGCTAAAATCCAATCAGGATCCAACAAAGCTTCTTCTACCCTCTTTGATTCTTCCTTATATAGGAAGCTGCTATATAGACATTCTTCTTGAGTTGCTCTCCTTGTTTGAACTCTAGAAGATGCATCACCAATGATGAGCTCAAAGGGGTGATCTTTTATCCATTTTCTTTGTTGAAGTAGATTGGCTCTAGATGAAGAGGCCTCATTATTGTCTTGATGTGTGACTGAGTTTTGATTATTAGAAACTCCCCCTGAGTTTATGGATTTTTGATTTGAGAAAGGGAAACTTTCTGTAAGTGATCTATTTTGACTTACAGCTTCTTTTGATGACCCGACGGATGGTGCATTTTGAGTTCCGACGGATGAAGCTGATTATCTCCCGATGGATAAAGTAGATTATCTCCCGACGAATGAAGCATTTTGCAACTCGACAGATGTTAAATCTTGTGCTTCATTGGTGGTTGATTTTTTTGCATTATCCTTTGATACTATTTCTTGATCACTTTCATCATCACTGTCATCACTAATCATCTCCACATTATTAAATTTGAGACTCTCATGAGAATCTTCATCTTGCAGTCCTTCAATCTTTTTATCATCAAATACAATATGTATTAATTCCATAAGAATGTTGGTTCTAAGATTGTAGACTCTGTATGCTTTTCCCACAGCATATCCAACAAAAATTCCTTCATCTGCTTTAGCATCAAACTTCCCATGTTGATCAGTCTAATTTCTCAAGATATAACATTTGCAGCCAAAGATATGAAGAAAATTTAGAGTTGGTTTTTTGCTCTTGAACAATTGATATGGTGTCATGCACTTTGCTTGATTAACCAAAGAAATATTCTGAGTGTAGCTAGCAGTATTTACAGCTTCAGCCCAGAAATATGTTGGTAACTTTTATTCTTCAAGCATTGTCCTTGCAGCTTCAATAAGTGATTTGTTCTTTCTTTCAACTACTCCATTTTGTTATGGAGTTCTTGCTGCTGAAAATTCATGCAAAATTCCATTCTCTTCACAAAATGCTCTCATAACAGAATTCTTGAACTCTATTCCATTGTCACTCCTGATTCTTCTAACTTTGAAATCAGGATGATTGTTGACTTGCCTTATGTGATTGATGATGATTTCACTAGCCTCATCTTTAGAATTTAGGAAATATGTCCAAGAGAACTTTGAGAAATCATCTACAATTACTAGGCAAAATCTCTTCCTTGAGATGGACAACACATTGACTGGTCCAAACAAATCCATATGTAGCAGTTGCAAAGGTTCTTCAATTGTTGAATCAAGCTTCTTTCTGAATGATGCTTTAATTTGCTTTCATTTCTGGCAGGCATCACACAGTCCATCCTTAGAAAACTCCACTTGAGGAATGCCTCTAACCAGTTCTTTCTTGACAAGCTTATTCATGGTCTTGAAGTTTAGATGTGATAGTTTCTTGTGCCACAACCAACTTTCATCTTGACTTGCTTTATTGAGAAGACAAGTAACAGATTCTACATTTGATTAGTTGAAGTTAGCTAGATACACATTTCCTTTTCTCACTCCAGTGAGAACCACTTTGTTGCTCCTTTTATTAGTCACAACACAGGCTTCTGAATTGAAGGTTACTGAATTGCCTTTATCACAAAGCTGGCTGATACTCAACAAATTGTGCTTGAGACCATCCACTAAAGCAACCTCCTCAATGATGACATTGTCTTTTGAAATCAAGCCATATCCCACAGTATAACCCTTGCTGTCATCTCCAAAAGTAATACTTGGGCCAGCTTTCTCCTTGAACTCTGTGAGCAGGGTAGAATCTCCAGTCATGTGTCTTGAACAACCACTATGCAAGTACCACATATTCCTTCTATTTCCCGGCACACATCAAAACCAAATCAAGTTGATTTTAGTACCCAAGTTTCCTTGGGTCCTGCCTTGTTAGCTTTCTTCTTTGATTTCTTGGATTTAATTTCATTTGACTTGGCGATATCTGATTTATCCTTAGTCATTTGAGTTGGACCTTTGAAACCAGTCATTAGAACATAATTATCATGAACATTTTGATTGATAGGAAAAGGCATGCTGTTTGCAAATATGTTATTCAAGTAAGGCATGTAAAAATGGCATTTGAGGCATACTAAATGCAACATAATAAGGATTAGGTGCAAATGGCATATTAGTAAATTGTGCATTCATATTCTGTGCAGACATAGCATACATAGGCACATAAGGCATGGCATTCATGTTGGGAAAAAGAGAGGGTACAGATATAGGAGTAGGCATGACAAGTTTGTAATTAACAGACAAATGATTAACACTACCACACTTAATAAAGATTTTTCTTGGAGCATATTAATCAGGTGTGTAGTTGTTATGTTTGTTAATCCCTACTTTTCTATTTCTATTGTTTTTCTTTTTAATTTCTATTTGAACCTCTATCTTTTCTAATTTATCATTCAATTGCTTGATGGACAGATGACCAACATTCACTTTCTTCTCCTTCTTCACTTGACTTGATTCTCCTGAAACAAAGTTTTTGGAAATTGATCCATATTTCTCATTTAGCTTGTTAGGTCACACACGTAGTAGAAGAGGGTTGAATACAGTGTTTACTACAATCAAGTCCAATATATAAGAACTCAAATAACAGAACACATATTTTATTCAACACAATAAACTCTGTTACAAAGAACTGTTCTCTCTCAGTGATGAACAAATTATCACGAGAGCTGCTAGGGTTATAATGAATAATATTCTCGATTAAAATAACACATATAGTGTAAACCCTATGTATATGTTTATATACTATACAGTTACAAGATGATCTTCTAATTAATATTGAATATAATTCTGCTTCCTAATATATATCAATCAGTTATCTTTTCTTCCAAGTATTCTATTCCTTATAGAATTCTTCTTCATGCATATCTCTTCTTATATTTGTCTTGATCTTCTTTCCTTTCAATCAGCCGCCTTCCTTATCTAAAAGCCTCCTTAAGTCCTGATATTATCTCCTGATAAATATCTCCTGATAACTTAAGTTCTGACAACCTAAGTTCTGATATCTTAAGTCCTGACTTCAGTATAAGTAATGATTTCCAGTTAAGTCCTGATTTGTCCTGTTAAGTAAGATCTGAAAATTAAACACAAATCATATTAGAAATTGAAAGGAATATGTCCTAAGTCCAATCATGCATTAGGATTTAGGAATAACTTTTATGTAATCTGTTTTAATTTCATTGATATAAATAAAGACTTGTTTTGTTTTTATTACGGGCTTTATCTATTTAAGTGTTTAAATAAGATATACCATAGTTTAGAGTAAAGCTTTTTTATGGATTGTGATGAGATCATAATAGTGAGACCTAAAAAGATGATAACTCTAAACTTAAATAGTTCCTGGTCATAGGATTACTAACTGGTAATTAATAATCCGCAAAGATCAGTACATACTATGCTTGCTTCATTATGAAGGATGTTTGTTCTCATAGACATTTGTGTGGTGACACTATAGCTAGTATGTAGGTGCTTATTATAGAATAAGTTCACTGAACATGACTCGCACAACTGAACAACTGATGGAGTTCACTCACGTGTCAGCAGTTGTTCACATAGTGATAGTTGTACAAGTATCCTTAGACTTGAGGTCATCATAGTCATCTTGTGTACACTGAACTATGCTTTGGTTTAGTTCTTAGTCTCTAGGGACAATTATTAGGGCTCTTCTGGGTATAGGAATTTGTACACGAAGATATTGTATGATCAATAAAGGATCTACCCCTTCCAGTGAAGGAAGCGAATGTTCAAGGCTGATCCACTTATGCTAGTTCAGGAATCTCTGGCCAGAGTGAATGAAATTAGAAAGGAGTTTCTAATTTGCATAGAACTACGCATAGTAAATGGTAAGCAAAGTGATTGAATTAGATAGGCTTGACACGAGATCCATGCCTTGTATTTAATCGGGACATTATAGGGTAGAAGGAGTTTATTGTACGGTAACTATTCACTAACAGGTTCTTGGTATTCTAAGCAGTGAATTCATATTATCCGGATAGTCGCGATATGCTGAGAAGTATCCCTCACGATGTAGAATAAATGTGATTAATTAATTAATCATATTTAATAAATTAGAGAATTTATATAAATAATGATAAAATAGTTTTATTATTATTTATTTCTACTACCGACTTAATATTGAACCTACATAGTCACACCATAAAAAGAGAATGATTTAATGGTGGAGGAATTAATTAATAATGGCTAATAATTATTTATTTATGAAATAAATAATTTATTGGCAAATTTAATAATTGATTAAATGAGATTTAATTGATTATTAATTAATTAAGAAAAGTTCTTAATATTATTAATTAAAGGATTTAATTTTTGGAAATTAAATCAAGAGAGAGAATTATTTCTAAAGTGTTTAGAAAAAGGATTAATGATTAAAAGGTGTTTTAATTATTAATGAGAATAATAAATGGGATAATAATAATAATATTTATGGGAAAATTTCAGCTAAAAATTTTGTCTATAAATACATTATTATAGACCCTAATTTTATTCCAACCCACATCAAACCCGAAAACCCAAAAAGTTTGGAAAACTCAATTCTCTCCACCTCCTTCTTCCTCCTTAACATCGTTTTCTTGGTGGATACCGGTGGAGTGCTTCACACTTGAGGAGCAACTGCTAAGGATCTCTGATCGTTGTCTCCGAATTATTTTAAAAGGTTAGATTCGATCCCTCGAATTTTTATTCACAATTTATATGCTTTTATTTGGGTTTTATATGTGTAAAAGTGTTTTGCCATGCCCCGCTGCGTTTAAAATCCAACATGGGTATCAGAGCATAGGTTGTATGCATATAGATCTGTGGTAAAAATTTCAGAATTTTATGTGCTTGTATGTATTAATTATGATTTTTACAGGTTATATCATGAATTAATTTTGTCTGATGAGAAATCGTTTCTCATAATAATTTTGAATGTTGATCTGGGTTCTACAAGTATTGTAGATCGTCTGGGTATTTTTTTCATAATTTTATGATGTATAGATTTTTTATTATGAATTTTTGAAGTTATTGTAATTAAATTCATAATTAAATAAGTATAAATATATGTATATATAGTATATATATATGTTTGTATTGTCTGCTATATATCTACATCAGTACTTTGTCTGTGGTTTTTCCGCTGCACGGATAGAAAAGTAGAACAGAGAAGTCAGATGTACGGCGGCACGAGTTTCGAGGTAGGTGATGGCTGCTGCAGATCTAATGGAGTGATCAATTTTAGTTTATATAAAAATTTTGAACTGTTTATATTCCATGAAGTGTTTTAAAGCTATTTTTGATCGTTTGAATTGATTTTAAATGCTTCATGTGATACATAGAGATGTATAATGCTTAGTTCTATATGCTAGATGATATAACATGCCTACCTTGATGTTTATTCATGTTGATATATGTGATATATGCTTAGTTTATCATGCGATGATAGATTTAGGTGAACTTAAATGAACATAAGGCGTTTGTTAGACAACCTAGTATAGTGAAATTGTTTCATAACCTTAAGAATAATATTATGAATACAATCATGAGATTCTTGTGTTTATGAAACACGTAATTGAATATGAATTTTCGATATGAGAGAAAGGATGATTCTGTCAACAACAGATTTCTATCTGTAAGAAAGGGTTATTAAGTGACGCCTCTTGACAATGCTCCACCCGATCTGGGAATCATCTGATTATTGATTATTGATTTGAAATATTTAATTTAAAAGGAAGAATTTCTTTATAATATGATTATGATTGTAACATAATATAATCCCTCTAAAATTAAATAATATCAAGTAGTAATTGGCCAATGATACAACGGGCTTGTGTCGGTCATAGCCTTCCAACATGATAGAAAGTAGTTCTTATTTTTGAATCATTGTCGTTTTGTGCCACAGCCGAGGGCTTTGATTTCGAAATAAGAAATACTTGTCTATTACATATAGATGTGTACATTGAATAAGAATCTAAAGGTCGTTACGTTCCACAGCCGTGGGCCTTTGGGGACTGATTCAATTGTACGGAATGTTGGGTTAGACTTGACTTAGAATATTGAGTTTGTCGTGCCACAGCCGTGACTCAATTATTCAAGAGGCCAAAGTTTGATTAGGGAATAACATTAGATGTAATTGACAAGAGTTGTCTGCCTATTGAACATTACATGGTGTTTCGTGCCACAGCCGGGGTTGTGTAATGGAATGTAGGATCCCTATTCCCACTAGCATTATGAATGCTTAATTTTTCACGTAGGGGGTTGGATAAATTAGGTAAACTAGTGGGAGCCACTTATGAATAAAGACCCGATTCATATAGTGTTTTGAAATGAAATCGAATATTTGCTAAGTGTTGTTATGTGTTTATCATTTACAGATTTACTTTGTACGTTATGTCTTCTGCACTATCACTCAGGAGCATACTAGATGCTCACAAATTGACTGGTCCTAATTATGCTGACTGGCTTCGAAACTTGAGAATTGTTCTCAGGATTGAGAAGCTAGAATACGTGATTGACTCACCTAAGCCTACTGAACCTGCTAGTGATGCACATAATGATGAACATGTTGTGTATCGTAAGTGGATAGATGATGCAAATGTTGCTCAATGCATCATGCTAGCTTCCATGAACATTGAGCTACAGAAGCAACATGAGCATATGGATGCTCACACTATCCTCATGCATCTACAAGAGTTGTATGATGTGGCGGGGAGGACAGCTCGATATGAGATATCGAAGGAGCTGTTCGGTTGTAGGATGTCTGAGGGATCATCTGTGAATGACCATGTACTTAAGATGATCAATTTGATTGAACGTCTTGGACAACTTGGTTTTGCCATGGATGGGGAGCAGAGCCAAGACTTGGTCTTGCAATCGCTTCCGAGTTCGTTCTCGCAGTTTGTTATGAACTCTCACATGAATAAGTTGGATGTCAGCCTGCCTGAACTCCACAACATGTTGAAGACTGCGGAATCGAATTTTCCCCCAAGAAGAGTTATGTTCTTCTAATTGGTGAAGGTTCCAATCCTAAGAAAAGGAAGAGGAACTCTTCCAAGAAGAAGAAAGTAGGTGAGAAAATGCCGGTTCCACCAAAAGCTGAAGACCCCAAGAGTAAAGTTGTTTGCTTTCACTGTAACAAGGTGGGGCACTGGAAGAGGAACTGCAAGGTTTACCTTGCAGAATTGAAGAAGAAGAAGGGTAGTGAGACTACCGCTTCTGATTCAGGTATGTTCATGATAGAAGTGAATATGTCATTTCTACTTGGGTATTCGATACCACCTGTGGTTCTCAAATCTGCAATTGTTGCAGGGACCAAGGAGAAGTAGGACTCTTGAGGAAGAGGAGGTGATTCTACTGATGGAAATGAAGCAAGAGTTGCTGCTGTAGATGTAGAATCATTTCATTTACATATGCCTATGGGCAAGACTATTGTTTTTTAAATAATTGTTATTTTGTTCCCTCGATTGTGAGGAATCTTATTCCCATGTTAGACTTGGCTGGATTTTTCATTTATTATTGAGAATAATGAATGTTCTATTCTTAGAGATAATATTCTTTATGGACGTGGTACTTTAAATAATGGTCTGTATGTATGTGACATAATTTATTTCAGATTGAACAAATTAATAAAAGAAAATGGATGATGAAAATCTCACTTTATAGTGGCATTGCAGTCTCCATTTAGTCGACATGGAGAGACGGCTGCAAATTTGCTAGGAATGGTACACACAGATGTATGTGGGCCAATGTCTACGCAAGCCATGGGTGGATTTTCATACTTCATTACTTTCATAGATGATAGATCTTGATTCGGATATGTGTTTGATGAAACACAAGTCTGAGGCCTTTGAAAAGTTCAAAGAATATAAGTATAAAGTGGAGAAACAACCAAACATAGTATTATAACTCTTCGATTAGATCGAGGTGGTGAATACTTGAACGGAGTGTTTCTAGATTATCTCAAAGTAAATGGTATAGTCTCCCAGTGGACTCCTCCAGATTAGTATCTGAAAGGAGAAATCAAACTTTGTTAGACATAGTTCGGTCCATGATGAGCTATGCAAATCTTCCAGTATTCCTATGGGGTTATGCATTGGAAACCTCAGCATATTTACTGAATAAGGTGCCTTCCAAAATCTGTTCCTCAAACTTCGTATGAGATATGGAAAGAAAGGAAACCGAGTCTTAAATACGTTAAGATTTGGGGATGTCCACTTTATGTCAAGAAAGTTGACCCAGATAAGCTGGAATATCGATCCGTAAAATGTAGTTTTGTGGGATATCCTAAAGAGACTTTAGGGTATTACTTTTACACCGATCATCGGGTGTTTGTCTCCAGACATGCTACCTTCTTAGAAAAGGAGTTTATCCTTGAAGGAAACAGTGGGAGCAAAATTGAACTTGATGAAGTTCAAGAAGCACAAACTACTACGGATCAAGTGGAAACACCTGTTCTGACTGAACAACCTTTTGTGGAATAGCCCATTCATAGATCAGGGAGAGTGTCTCGCCAACCTAAGAGGTAATATGGCCTTGTCATTGAGAATGACAATGAGTTATCGATCATTGATGATGACGACCCTGTGACCTATAATGAGGCTATAAGTAGTGTTGACTCAGAGAAATGGCATAGTGCCATGAAATCCAGAATGGAATCTATGTATACAGTATACAAAAGATAGATTATAGCAGATGGCCAGGTGGAGACCTATAAGGCCAGGCTTTTGGCAAAAGGATTCAAACAAAGGCAATTGATTGACTTTGATGAAACTTTTTACCTATAGCCCTGTTAAAATCAGTTCGGATTTTGCTTGCGATTGCTGCTTACTACGACTATGAGATCTGGCATATAGCCAGATGGTTTTCTTTCCAACGGAAATGAAAGCCTAGTGTGTAAGCTACTGCGAACCATATGTGATTTAAAGCAAGCTTCTCGAAAGATGGAACATTCGTTTTGATGAGACAATCAAAGAGTTTGATTTTATCAAAAACGTAGATGAACCATGTGTCTACAAAAGGGATAGTGGGAGCGCGGTAACATTTCTTATATTGTATTGAAATAGAGTTGACACACATAACAACATAGCAGACCCACTCACAAAAGCTACTTTATGAAAGTCACTTTGATCGTCATAAAGACAAGATGGGTATTAGATACCAGAGTGATTGGCTTTAGTACAAGTGGGAGATTGAAAGGAATATGTCCTAAGTCCAATCATGCATTAGGATTTAGGAATAACTTTTATGTAATCTGTTTTGATTTTATTGATATTAATAAAGACTTGTTTTGTTTTTATTACGGGCTTTATCTATTTAAGTGTTTAAATAAGATATACCATAGTTTAGAGTAAAGCTTTTTATGGATTATGATGAGATCATAATAGTGAGACCCAAAAAGATGATAACTCTAAACTTAAATAGTTCCTGGTCATAGGATTACTAACTGGTAATTAATAATCCGCAAAGATCGGTACATACTATGCTTGCTTCATTATGAAGGATGTTTGTTCTCATAGACATTTGTGTGGTGACACTATAGCTAGTATGTAGGTGCTTATTATAGAATAAGTTCACTGAACATGACTCGCACAGCTGAACAACTGATGGAGTTCACTCACGTCTCAGCAGTTGTTCACATAGTGATAGTTGTACAAGTATCCTTAGACTTGAGGTCATCATAGTCATCTTGTGTACACTGAACTATGCTTTGGTTTAGTTCTTAGTCTCTAGGGATAATTATTAGGGCTCTTCTGGGTATAGGAATTTGTACACAAAGATAGTGTATGATCAATAAAGGATCTACCCCTTCCAGTGAAGGAAGCGAATATTCAAGGCTGATCCACTTATGCTAGTTCAGGAATCTCTGGCCAGAGTGAATGAAATTAGAAAGGAGTTTCTAATTTGCATAGAACTACGCATAGTAAATGGTAAGCAAAGTGATTGAATTAGATAGGCTTGACACGAGATCCATGCCTTGTATTTAATCGGGACATTGTAGGGTAGAAGGAGTTTATTGTACGGTAACTATTCACTGACAGGTTCTTGGTATTCTAAGCAGTGAATTCATATTATCCGGATAGTCGCGATATGCTGGGAAGTATCCCTCACGATGTAGAATAAATGTGATTAATTAATTAATCATATTTAATAAATTAGAGAATTTATATAAATAATGATAAAATAGTTTTATTATTATTTATTTTTACTACCGGCTTAATATTGAACCTACAGGGTCACACCATAAAAAGAGAATGATTTAATGGTGGAGGAATTAATTAATAATGGCTAATAATTATTTATTTATGAAATAAATAATTTATTGGCAAATTTAATAATTGATTAAATGAGATTTAATTGATTATTAATTAATTAAGAAAAGTTCTTAATATTATTATTTAAAGGATTTAATTTTTGGAAATTAAATCAAGAGAGAGAATTATTTCTAAAGTGTTTAGAAAAAGGATTAATGATTAAAAGGTGTTTTAATTATTAATGAGAATAATAAATGGGATAATAATAATAATATTTATGGGAAAATTTCAGCTGAAAATTTTTCCTATAAATACATTATTATAGACCCTAATTTTATTCCAACCCACATCAAACCCGAAAACCCAAAAAGTTTGGAAAACCCAATTCTCTCCACCTCCTTCTTCCTCCTTAACATCGTTTTCTTGGTGGATACTGGTGGAGTGCTTCACACTTGAGGAGCAACTGCTAAGGATCTCTGATCGTTGTCTCCGAATTATTTTAAAAGTTTAGATTCGATCCCTCGAATTTTTATTCACGATTAATATGCTTTTATTTGGATTTTATATGTGTAAAAGTGTTTTGCCATGCCCCGCTGCATTTAAAATCCAACAGACATGACATCACAAATATATCTAACAATCTCCCCAACTTGTAAATTAGCATAATATACAAAATACTTCAATGGAATAACATCTGTTGATCTATTTTTCACTTGAAGTAGAAATAGAACATGTTCCAGTTCTTCAAAATACTTCAATGGAATAGCATTCTTCTTGATCTGGAATACCCTCCCATATGTCATAAAGTATAACATAGCATCTTCTTTCAAAACAGAGTGGTAAACCATTTGTACAGATTCAAGTTGATTCAATCTCTTGAGAGTTGTTCCTACTCATGGTTCACTCAAGGAAGTTGGATTATTGGTCATATTGTTTACTGTCTTCTCTTTAGAACTACCCAATCCTGATTTGTCTCTTTCTTCCTTTCCTGTAACAACTCTTGCTTCAAAACCACTTGATGTAGTCTTCAAAGGTTGAGTCTGTTGAGCTTTGGTGAATCCTGGTAGTAGAATCTTTGAAGGTTTAACATGAGCAATGTCAGAGGTTTCTGTTTCCTAATCTTCTGATATTAAGCCAACTTGAGTTATGTCAGAGGTTGCTTGCTTCACTGTCATATCAGAACTTACTACATATTGAATCTAAACAACTTGAGCCATGTCAGAGGTTGGTTGAGAAATCTTCTTTTTCATCAGAGTAAGACTAGCATCTTCTTCTTCAATTATTTCTTCATCCATGATTGGCACATATACCTTTACAGGTTCATCAATTTTTTCTTTGCCCTTGGATCTTGGATCTACCTCCACTTGTAATTTGGCTTTGGTTGCCTCAGAATTTGTCCTTTCCTTAATCACAATACCCTTAGGTTTTGGAAGTTTCTTTTCAACAACAGAAGCTTTAGACTTGGAGTTAATATTTTATGCTTTAAGTCTAGCTTCTTCTTCCTTTAGACTTTCAAAGTCCATTCCTGGATTTTCTTTGAGAAATAATCTCTTTGAAATTTCTTCATCAAGCTCCAGATGTCCAGTACAACTTATCATTTTACCAATATCTGAACTTATTCTTCTCCCAGCATCAGAACTTGTTCTTTGTGTAGAAATTTCAGTTGTCCTTGATGAAGAACCTTTACCTTGACCATGACCTCTACCCTTTTCAGAGTTTCCCTGGTCATCATTTCCATCATCCTTACCCTTCAGTGGTTGAGTAGATTTGTATTTGGACTTAATCACTTTCTCCCCCTTTTTGGCATCAGCAGGTATAAGAAGAGAGACAAGCAATTCCACTGAGGATTGGATCTCATTGAGTTGAGTTTGCTGAGAAGCTTGATTCTTTAAAATTTCAGAAATTTGATCTTGTTGCTTCTCCTGAGTCTTTTCAATATACCCAATTCAGTCAAAGGCTGGCTTGAAAAATCTGTTCTTTTCCAATTTTATATTCATATCTTGCTGGATCAGAGATTCTTGAATTTTATTCACCTTGTCATGAGTTATTGAGTGTTGACCTTGAAGGTGCCTTGTACTCAATGCAGTAACTCTCAGCTGTGCCTTGAAATCTTCATTTATCAGCATTTTATAAGCCTTAGCCAGGTGCTCAGCAAGAATTTTTTCAGTAGGAACAAAACTAACTGTGTTCCTTTCCGCTAGGAGTTTCACTCCAAGGTACTGGTGCATCATCTCTAATAAATTTCTCGATCAAATCAGCTTTATTAACTGTTTGTTGAGGTGCATGTCCTGAAGGACCAGCTGCATCAGCATCTACATTTGTAACAGCTTTACCAGTAATTTCAGCAATATTAGCATCAGAACTTACAGAGCCTGCAGTATCAGCATCCTCTGATAAAATAACAGTATATAAGGTTATAGAGGCTTCAACATCATCCTCTAAATTCTGATCCGCAACTAATTTTGATCAACATCCAAATTTTGATGCCCACCTAAAATCTGATCTTCAGCATCTAGATTCAGAACTGGTGTTGATGGAATATCTGCAATAAATAAGCATCCAAAAGTGGTGTTGTTGGTGGAGTGAGTTGAGTTGGTGGAGCTTCTAAGTACAAAACCTCAGGCACAATCAAGTTATGAATATCAATTTCAGCACTTGTACCTGGGTCTTCAACATGTACTGGATTAATGATAGGAGATATAGGAGGTGTAAATACTTTCTCTAAAATATCCTCTTGCTCTTGAATAGGAGACTTTGGAGCTTGAGTAAAGTCTGATTCAGCTGTGGGAAGTAATTCAATGACTATAGGTTCTGTTGGGATCAGAGATTCCTAACTCCCTTCCTTAGCCGCTGCTTTCAGAATTTCTTCAGAGTGTGATGATACACTTACAGCCCTCCTGGCTCTTTGCTTTTTAAGTCTCTTTGTAGAATTAGAGACTTTGGGAGCTTCATCATCATAATTTAGCTTTCTAAGCCTTTTAAGGGGCCTAGAACTCCCAGTTTCAGTATCTTTCTGAGAAGATATATTCTCAGCTTTATAACAACAGGTTCTGATATGGGAACCTGTTCCTCATTATCTGACTCATCTCTCAGAACTATCCTCCTTCTTTTCTGTTGTGACTGAGGGACTATCTTAGTCCTCTTGGGTTTTGAAGATGAAAGCTTCACCGGATGTGTTGAAGGTTGAGGTTGAGATGACTGTGTTGGTTTGTAATATGTCCTAATGGAGGGTTGAGTTGGTTGAGGTTGAGAAGTTTGAGGTTGGTGAGAGATGGTATGTTCTGATGGCTGTTGTGTTGGATGTGATGTGTTGGTGGGTTGGACATCAGGGTAAACAGATGTGTATGTTTGTGGATCAACATTTACCAAGATTTATTTTACTGACTGAGGAATCTGTAAGGGTCTCTGTACTTGTGTCCTATTGTCAGCATTTAACAAGTCATGAAAAGCCCTTTTACAAGCTTAAAGGGTGGAATTAAATCACTGGCTAGTTGGGGTTCATCAGCACAACATAAAGTATATATAAGCTGACAGAATCTAGCAACATATACTACATTCCTATCCTCTATCATCCTATCCCCTATGAAACCTAGCACAACACTTGCAAAATCAAAATGAGTTTGATGAATAAGGGCATACCCGATTTGCTGACTCATGATGGAAATAACATCAAAGTTGGAGTATTTATTGGCGAATGCCTTAGTGATACAATCAAAGAAAAAGCTCCATTCCTTTTTGATATTAGATCTTTTCAATTGACCTAGCTTTCCCAAACTTTTCTCATAGCCAAGACTGGCCATAAGCTACTGTAAGACAGGATCCTCCATTGTTGAGAATGTGCAACCTTCAGGTAAGTGGAGAGCTTTACGAACTGCCCTAGGAGTAACCACATGCTCAACATCTCCTGATATGAAAACAATGCTTGGAGTACCAGTAGCACCACCATCATCAAAAAGCCCAGTTCGCCAAAATGTCAACACTTGTTTGCTTATAATAGTTTGAGGTTGGGTCAAAGCATACCCAATCTCACTATTGGCTAATAAATCTTGCACAAAGTGTAGATCTGATGGAGTTTCAGCCTTATTCAAGATTGCAGCATAGTTATTTGGTACAAACTTGCTCCATCAATAATTAAATCCTTGGGCACCATCAGAAATAAGTGAGAAATTAGTTTGCCTGAAAGGTGTTTGATGAAATGTCTGTATAGAAAACCGTCTGAAAATGTGAGAGAGAATAAGAAAAGAGAGAGAGTGAGTAGAATAAAAATGAAAATAAAATATTTGAAAATCTTTTATCTCTTTTACTTAGACACCCCACGTGACAGCAGTTAATGAGAAGTGGAACAGACCTTTACACCTGTTAGTCATGCAACAGTTAAGGCAAAAGTTAATGGGCACGGTAAATAAGTAATGATTACATTGCACGTTCAGTTTTTTATAAAAAATTGTTCCCACTAAACAAATGATTATTACTGCTTTATCTCACATAAACCAATATTCTGAGAAAATATAACCGTTCAAGTAATGACCAAAAATAAACCAAGTAAATAAATACTGCCACGTCAGCATCAGAACTTGATTATTATCAGAATTTAAAAGTCATCAGAATATGGCTCCTTAACTCGAAAAGGGAATGTTTATTCATGTAATTCTTCATACAAATACTAATTTGGTTTCATTAGAACTTAATCATCAAAACTTCCATCAGAACTTGTCCTCAGAATTTATGCAACTGAAACTTAGACTGTTCATCTAAAACAGCATTTATCACCACAGTAATTTTCATTATTCATATGGAGTGTAAATGTGTGCATTAAGCTAAATATCAGACAAAGAGTAAAGTCTGATTATGTTATTCCCAAGGAACTAACAATGAGATTTACAGAAGGGGGGTTGAATGTAAATCTCAAAACTTTTTCAAGTTTTGAGCAGCTTCAAAGGCTAAGTGTTTCGATGAACAATTGTGTGTGAATTGCTTTGAGCAGGTGTAGACAGATATATATTCAAGGCACAAATGTAAAGAACACAAAGGCTTTAAAAAATCTTCTGGTGGATTTGTTGTTCCACCAGAGATGTGTATTTCAGAAAATCTATGATTCAAAGAATTGATCACAGCTGCATCCTAGTACAAACTAGATGATTTTCTCTCTATATTTTTCTAAACAGCTCTGGAAAATTCATCATCTAATTACTAGCTGTAACTTGGTTTATATTTCACCAAGTTTACAAGTGAAGACAAAAATAAAATACAGTTTTTAAAATAGTTCTTCACATGTTTCTTCTTCATTTCTCTATCCAATGCAATCTAGGATAATCTGTGAATCTTTGAATACTTCCTTGTTTGCACCAGAATGGAAATGCTGCATTTTCTTGATTCCTCCAAGAGGCTACCACATTCCAATTGTCTCTGTCAACCCATGTGCCTCTGTCAGCTTATGAATTATCACTGTCAACTGCTATTGAACTGAGCATCCGTTGAAGCTTTCATCCGTTGATGGCTTTATCCGTTGATGCTTTATCCGTTGATGCTTTATCAGTTGAAGCTTTACCCGTTGATGCACTCATCCGTTGATGGATGTTATCCGTTGAAGCTTTAGAGACATCCGTTGTAGCTTTGTTTCTCATCCGTTGAAGACCTTTAATCTATCATTTGATACTACTTCATTTATACAAAATTAGAAGGCATGAAATATTTACAATTAGCCCCCCTATTTGCATATCCACTAGTAGTCAACATGACTTATAATTTCCCACAACTTTTAAGAATTATAACTTAAATACAGAAACTGAAATGTGCTTCAATACGAAACTTATTTCTAAGTAAAGCTACTCCATCAATGGATAGCCAGAGTGGTCTTATCCGTTGAGGCTACAAACACTAGATTTCTACTTAAGTGTTTTGCTTAACTTATCATCAAACTAATACACATATTCCTAACAATCTCCCCCTATTTATGTCTACTAGAATTGTAGGCATAAATTTAGGTTTAACTTGATGATAAAAAAACACTTAACAAATATATGAGCTGAAATCAAGTTGAAATTCAAAAGTGCTGCAAAAGTGTATGTACTGAGATAGAATTAAAGAATTACATTGTTTGAGCAATTTATTTTCTTTTCCTTTATTCCCTTGTTTTCTTCTCTAGCCTCCTTTCATTTTCATCTACTTGGAGTTGGAGTTGTCTGTAGAATTCAACTTCATCTTCTTCACTGATATCCAACTTAGATTGCATGTCCTTGAGAGTTTCATTACTGGAAATTTTAAGCTGGTCTTCAAGTCTGAAAAATCTTCTGACTCCTTTATTTTCTCTGAACTCCATCAGCCAATGAGGTGATTTATGAATTGTAATTCCATGCTCAGGGATGAGTAATGTTCTAGGCAAGGAATTAGACTCCCACTAAGTTTTCCTTATGTTGGCAATCTTGTTGAGAATCTCAGTTTTGGCAGTCCTGGTAAAGCCAGAACCCCTTTTGATAGCTGAGTAGACTTTAACCAAGGTAGAATATCCCTCATTCAGAATTCTTTGAAGAGGCCAAGTCCTTTCCTCACTTCCTTTATACTTAAACACTAGCCTTTCTGGTAGCTGTTTGTAGGAACTTATTCCCCTTACTTCCTCCAGCTCATCCAGATAGAGTTCAATAGTTGTATACTGCTTTATGTCACAAATGTGAACATAATCATCCTTTGAGACTTGTGACTTAGGCTTAGGTTTATGTTTCTGAGTGCATTTACTTGAGGTTAGGGGAGGTGTTGATTTGGATTTTCTTTTCAGTTTCTTTGGTGGTGGAGAGGTAGTTAGGAAGGTAGGCAAGTTGATGGTGTCCCAATCAATAGGTTCCTCTTTAGGGATAATTGGTTCACCATAGACATTTATACTGGGATCAGCAACAAAAGGTTCAGGAATGGAAGGTAGTGGTTTAGATTTTGATTAGGTTTCCACAGTGTCATCTCCACTCTTCCTTTTTGCATTGGCCTTCTTTCTGTTCCATTTCTACCATTCCTTTTTTTCCTCCCTTCTTTCCTCCATACTCTCATCAACCACATTCCCCATATCCATATTTCTGCTTTCCATCTTGTCTTCTTCACTCTTGTCTTCAATCTTCTTCTTTTCTTCAATCTGACTTGACTTTAGCTGTTTATCATGATTTGCTTGTGCTCTTTTGTCAGCCTTCAGCTTTTTAGCTTCTTCCTTTAACCTTATGGTTTCTTCCCTCTTGGCTATTGAGGATTTGGGATGTCCTTGCATCACACAGATGCTCTTTCCCTCTCTATAGATGATAGCCATATTCATTCTTTCCACTACATCCTTGGTCTCTTTGTGCTTTATGATGTTACCACCCAAAACTTTGTCTTCATAAGGCTTTGGAAGAGGAAAATCCACTTCTTTTAGTTGAGCAAAGCTTAGAGGGTTCTTTGTAGAGTCCTTTTTGAATCTAGTGGTTGGCTTGAGTACTATGGGCTTCAGGTTCCTGAAAGAAGTTTCTCCAACCTTATTCCTCCTTATTGGCTTGTGATCCATTGTGATTGGCTCAACTTTTGTGCTATATTTCACATATAAGGATTTTGTAGTTGAAGATCCAAACACCTGTTGCATACTTTCATCAATTTTTCTCCTTTGCTCTTTCACCTTCATGTCAGCTGCTGCTAGGTGGATTAAATCAATTTCATCAAGCTTTCCTTTGATTTGAAGTGTTGGAGAAGCAGTGATGGCAGGAACTAGCACTTTGGATATTTGAATGTTTGTAGATGGCTCCCCTCCCCCTTCCACTTTCTTCTCCCCCTTTTTGTTATCATCAAGGAGATGAGTCAATCCTTGTGCTTTAGCCAGTTATATTAGAAGACTGGTCTGAGACTGTTGATTTTGAAGAATGGTGACCACATATTTTTCAATAACCTGAACCATGTCCTCCAATTTGGCCAGCTTCTTTTCAGCATCTGATTCTCTTCTCAGTCTCAGTAACAAGTCCTGCATGGTACCATAGGGCATGATTGAGTCCAGCTTCTCAGAATTGTAGGACTTCAATTCAGCTATATCCTTTTTGAGTTCATCCACACTTAGATTTTGTCTAAATTGTTGTAGCTTCATGAGATGTAGAGAATCTAGGTGAGCTTGAAGAATATCCTTGGTACCAGCATTTGAGGTGTTCTGAATGGCCTTTTGGATAGACATGATTTGTTTGACTAAGGATACATTGAATTGTCCTGGTGTAGACTCGTTTGTCAATGCCCATTCAGGTAAATCTGGAATAGAACTTGGGCCTTCATCTCCCTCTAAGTTCATGCTTCCATCAAATGAAACAGAGTCATCATCATTAGAATTTACTCAAAATTCTTCAGATAGCTCACCAGCTGTAGGAGGCATCAAATTGACAGCAGCTTTATCCCTTTGTAGAGATTCTGAAGTATGTACTAGATTTAAAGTCTTCTCTGCCTCCTCATTGCCCTGAGTAGCCAATAGCTGATAGGCTGACACAGGATGAGTAAAAGTGTCAGCATCCAAGAAAATGTTATCAATTACAGCTTTGTAATGTTGCTGAAATTGTCTTTCCTTTTCAGCATCATCCACAATCATTGACTCATGAGCAATGGCTGGATCCACCCTTATACCTTCTGTACCTGCTTTTCTCTCAATTTCTCTCTCTTCTTGCATCAGGGGCTCCCCTGGCTCACACTCCTCACACCCTCACCTTCACCTACTAAGGTGGCACTCCTCTCACTTTCTGTTGCCATGCTGGAAGAAATAGCATGCATATTTAGACTCTCAAGCTCTCCTTTTGCCTGGGAGTAACCCAGCCTCTCACTCAAATTTTCACTCCCTTCCCTCAATCCTAGAAGTGATTGTACAGTAACCATGTCTTCTACACTTGGAATTAATTTAGTTGTTTGTGTAGAGGCTATCAATGGATAAGGAGTATCCGTTGAAATGGAAACTGATGGTAAAAATGGATAACTGCTGTTAAGCTTATCCATTGAAGAACAACCACTTGTCAATGGATGAGAGATATCCATTGAAGAAGGAAAATAAGTAGAAATGGAAAGTGACATAATTGTTGAATCTGTGTGGATTGATTTTAATTTAGGTGACACAGATTCTTCAACTAAGTCTGAAAGAATTGGCTGATGATCCAACAAATCATCTAAAAGATGATGATCACCAGTATTTGAGTGGGGCTCCTCACTGAGTTACAAAGAGGGAGAATCAGGAATTAATGTGAATATCATGTCCACATCCAGAGATGATGATGGAGAATTTGGTGATTGATGTGTGTCAATTTTGAGAGAATGGGGCTGTGACTCCACATTTATTGGAGTCACATCAAGCTGAATTTGAGAAGGCATAGATACAGGTGGGTGTATTTGTGCAGTGTGTGCACCCTGTGTGGAAACTAGGGTTTTGACCCTTTTTCTTCCTGTAAAGGCTTTTACAGGTGAGTGTGTGGCTTCAGTGTCCCTCCCTCTTTTGTTAAGTGTCCCTGGTTGGGGACTATTTTCAATAGTTGCACCCTTTAGGGAGGATGCAACTAGGGATGAGTTTGAATCCTTTTCAACCACCACAGTCTTTTGAGAAACTGTGGCTTGGCTAGCTGGGGTACCACTCACCTCTCCTACCTTATCTTGGGGGTTTTCTTGATATTCACCCCTCCCCTCACCACTCACACCCTGTTCACTCCCCTCAGGGTTGATGGTAGTTGTTACAACTGTTGTCTTTTGAGAAACAACATAGGTGGCTTTCTTTGACTTTGGTTTTGAAACTTTAGGTTTGGTGGCCTTGGTAGGAATCTGTTGGGACAAAGACACAGATTCCATGGCCACACTTGAAGGCAAAGAAATGATGGGGTTAGAAGTAGTAGGATTTGAAGAAGTATTTACCTCACTTAACTGAGGTGCATTCATGATTGGTAAGTATACCAATGGCACCTGATTGTTGAGGTTAATTCTTAAAAGGTCTGCAAGGACCCTCTTCTCTTGTGCCCAACATTTGAGTTTATTACTCTCATTATTTATGACCAAACCTTCAGCAACATGGTTAGCCAATAACATAAATAATCTAGCATAGTAGATGTTATGAGGTCTATTAGCCTTGTTACCTAACCTAGTACCAAATTCTAGCATAACATAATTGCTAAAATTAAAGTACCTATCAGAAACTAGCATATAGAGCATATTAACAAGAGATAAAGTTATTGCATCAAAATTACTAATTTTCCCAAAGAAAACCTTGATAAAGGCATCACCAAGAAAACTCCATTCTTTCCTAAGGCCTTTTCTTCTAATACTCCCTAAACTAGCAGAATCAAAGGAATAGCCTATGGAATCTAACATGCTAGATACATCATTATCAGTGTGTGGTGTCATGGAATTGTTTTCAGGTAGTTTGAAATAGGACTGTATATCATCACAGTTAATACATTAATCTTTACCTTTGAGAGAGAAAGTGATGGTCATATCATGGGGTTGAACTCTGCAGTTGTCTAAATCTCCTCAATTACATCACAGTAAATTGTTGGGGCTTCCAGCATTACATAGCTTAGTTTGCAGTTTTTGATGAAGTCCATCATCTTATGATAATCTGAGTGGGCTTCATTCTTTTCCACCAAAGCTACGAAATTGTTTTTCTCATAGATAAATCCAGATCGGGACATTATCTTTACTACTGGTGCCATTGTAGTGGGTAGAGGTTGCAGAGAAAAGTTGAGAGTTTTGGGAGAGAAAGAGAGTAAAAGCTTTTGAAAAATTGCAAGAAAGCGTCAAGTGAAAATAAGAAATCAAAGGGGCTTTTATACTTCCTCAAATTAAAACATAAAGAGAATAATTAAACAATATTTTTAAGCAAATTACAGGCGTTTGAGAATAAAGGAAAACTGTATGTATTCTAAAAACTGCCTTTAATACAAATGCATACAACTGTGTATAGATATATGTATCAACGGTTAAGTAAAAAGAATCAACGGTTGCGACTTACTTAAAACGACTGATATGACACTTCAACGGATGAGGTAAACAATTATCCGTTGAAGATTAACATAGTTTTACCCGTTGAAGGATAAAATTACCAGAAATGTATTTGTCATTTAACGGATAATGAACATCTGTTGATAGAACAGTCTTGGCTTTCAATGGATAGGGAATATCCATTGATAGAATAGACTTTACTTAAAGCCAACTTTGTTCTTGCAACAAATTCATTTCGGGCTACAAAACAAATTACAATAAGGACATGAATTTATGAATAATTAAGCATACCTAGCTCACTTACTAATCTTGTGAATGTTGATTCATCAAGTGGCTTCGTAAATATGTCTGTATTTCACTTGGAACAAAATGAAGTTCCACTGTACCATTCATCACATGTTCCCTTATGAAGTGGTACTTGATGTCAATGTGCTTGGTTCTTGAGTGCTGCACTGGATTTTCAGTAATGGCAATGGCACTTGTGTTGTCACAGAATATTGGAATTTTGTCAACATTTAGCCCATAGTCAAATAGTTGATTCCTCATTCATAGTATCTTTGCACAGCAACTACCAGCAGCAATGTACTCAGCTTCAGCTGTTGATGTAGAAACATAATTTTGCTTCTTACTGAACCATGACACAAGCTTATCCCCTAGAAATTGACAGGTGCCAGTTGTACTTTTCCTATCTATTTTGCAACCTGCATAATCTGCATCTGAGTAGCCAATTAGATCAAAACCAGACTCTCTAGGATACCAAATTCCTAGATTTGGAGTTCCTTTGAGATATCTGAAAATTCTTTTAATAGCAACTAAGTGAGATTCTTTAGGGTCAGCTTGAAATCTAGGACAGAGACATGTAGAAAACATTATATCAGGTCTACTAACAGTTAAATATAGAAGTGAACCAACCATGCCTCTATAACTTGTAATGTCCACAGACTTTTCAGCCTTGTTTAATTCAAGCTTGGTGGCAGTGGCCATGAGAGTTTTTGCAGATGAACATTCCATTAAGTCAAACTTCTTTAAAAGATCATAAATATATTTAGTTTGACTAATGAAAATTCCACCACTAACTTGTTTAACTTGTAAACCAAGAAAATAAGTTAGCTCTCCCATCATGCTCATTTCATATTTACTTTGCATTAACTTAACAAACTTTTTATAAAGCTTATCATCTGTAGAACCAAATATAATATCTTCTACATAAATTTGAACAAGTATTGTAGAGCCATTAACATTTCTAAAGAAAAGAGTTTTATCAACAGTACCTCTTGTGAAGTAATTATCTAGGAGAAATTTTGACAAAGTCTCATACCAGGCTCTAGGTGCTTGCTTTAGTCTATAGAGTGCTTTCAACAGATAATACACATAGTCTGGAAAATTTGGATCTTCAAATCCTGGAGGTTGCCTCACATAAACTTCTTCCTCCAATTCTCCATTCAGAAATGCACTCTTGACATCCATTTGATAGACTCTGAAATTGGCATGGGCTGCATAGGCTAGAAAAATTCTGATGGCTTCAAGTCTTGCAACTGGAGCAAATGTCTCATCAAAATCTATTCCCTCTTGTTGAGAATAGCCCTTTGCAACCAATCTAGCTTTATTTCTTATGACAATGCCATTTTCATCCATCTTGTTTCTGAATACCCATTTTGTGTCAATGGAGCTCTTGTTCTTTGGCTTGGGTACCAGCTTCCATACCTTGTTCCTCTCAAATTGGTTTAGCTCCTCTTGCATTGCTAAAATCCAATTTGGATCCAATGGAGCTTCTTCCACTCTCTTAGGTTCCTCTTGTGATAGAAAACTACTGTATAGACATTCATCTTGAGTAGCCCTTTCTAGTTTGCACCTTAGATGTTGCATCACCAATGATCAATTCAAAAGGATGATTCTTGGTCCATTTCCTTTGAGGTGGTAGATTAGCTCTAGATGAGGTTGCCTCAGTATTGTCATGATGTGAGATAGAGTGTTGATTGGTTGAAACTCCCCCTGAGTTACTGATCCTTTGAAAAGAACTGGGAGTTCTATCAACTGATGAAGTAAATTGATTGTCCGTTGATAGACTATGATCAACGGATGCTTTATTATGTACTTCAACGGATGATGCACTTTGTCTTTCAACGGATGGTGCATTACTTCTATCAACGGATGCTGAATTATGATTTTCAACTGATGCAGCATTTTGTGCATTATCCAAAGGCAGACTTTTAATCCTTTTCGATGTGTCTTCTCCATCATTTTCGTCTTCACTATCATCACAATATATCTCAACATTGTCAAATTTGATTCCTTCATGATGTCCCTCATCTATTAGTCCATCAATCTTTTTATCATCAAACATAACATGCACAGATTCCATAACAATGTTAGTTCTTAGATTGTAGACCCTATATGATTTTCAAGCAGAATAACCAACAACTATCCCATCATCAGCCTTTGCATCAAACTTTCCTTTGTGATCAGGTTGGTTCCTTAGAATGTAGGATTTTCAACCAAAACATGAAGGAAGTTTAAGGTTGGTTTTCTTCTCTTGAACAATTGATAGGGAGTCATGCCTTTTTCCTGATTGATTAGAGAAATATTCTGAGTGTAACATGCACAGTTAACAGCTTCAGCCTAAAAATATGTTGGGAGTTTTGACTCTTCAAGCATTGTTCTTGCAGCTTCAATTAGTGATCTGTTCTTTCTTTCCACCACACCATTTTGTTGTGGAGTCCTTGGAGCTGAGAACTCATGCATGATCCCATTTTCTTCACAGAACAACCTCATGGTAGAATTCCTGAACTCAGTTCCATTGTCACTCTTGATATTTCTTACTTTGAAATCTGGATGATTGTTGACTTGCTTGATATGATTAATAATGATTTCACTAGCTTCATCCTTTGATCCAAGAAAGTAGGTCCATGAAAACTTTGAGAAATCATCTATAATCACTAGGCAATATCTTTTCCTTGAAATTGACAATACATTGACTGGTCCAAAAAGATCCATGTGTAACAGTTGTAATGGTTCATAAATTGCTGATTCAAGCTTCTTACTGAATGATGCTCTCTTTTGCTTTCCTTTATGACAAGCATCACACAGTCCATCCCTTGAGAATTTCACTAGAGGCATTCCTCTAACTTAGTCCTTTTTGACTAGATCATTCATTATCTTGAAATTCAAATGGGACAGCTTCTTATGCCATAGCCAACTTTCATCTTGACTTGCTTTGCGGAAAAGACAAGTAATTGATTCTGCATCTGTAGAGTTAAAGTCAGCCAAGTACACATTCCCTTTTCTAGCTCCAGTTAGAACCACTTTGTTGTCCTTCTTACTTGTGACAACACAGGCTTCAGAATTGAAGGAAACAGTATTCTCTCTGTCACATAGTTGACTGATGCTCAATAGATTGTGTTTGAGACCATCAACTAATGTAACTTCATCAATGATAACATTTTCCTATGAAATCAAGCCATATCCCATAGTGAACCCTTTGCTGTCATCTCCAAAGGTTATGCTAGGGCCAGCTCTCTCCTTGAACTCTATTAGCAGGGTGAAATCTCCTATCATGTGCCTTGAACAACCACTGTCCAAGTACCATAGATTCTTTCTTTTTCCCTGCACACAACAAAATCAAATCAAGTTGATTTTGGTACCAAAGTTTCCTTGGGTCCAGCCTTGTTAGTCTTTTTCCTAGACTTCATACTTCCTGCACCTTTTGACTTAGGTAACTTTGGGTCAACCTTGGTCTCAGATGTAGTTGGTTGAAGTGTAGGGTTAGTCACAGAATCATTTAGCACATTTGGTTGAATTTGATAAGGTGACACACCCCCAACTTGAACAACAAAGTAAATATAGCTATTACAAAATTTTAAAAGAAATAACACAACCAAATCCAAGATCTTACAGTTTAGGATTTGGACCAACCCAACACTACCAACTATTACATCTGATTTTGAATACCGAGTCCTCACACAACTACTATCACTTATTCTACCTGAGCTCGAACATAAGCATCAACATCACAGGTCTTACGGGCAGTCTGCTTGAATCTAACCATAGCTGCTAGCTGTAATATCAGGGTAAAGCAAGAAGTGAGCCAAATATTCAATAAGTGCTAACAGTATGATACAAAACATAAATCGAGATATACATTAAAGAATGACAAAGGAAAGACATAACCAATGATAACGAGAGATAAAACTATGTGAGATGGAATCATTTTGCTTGTATCAAAACAATTTTAAAATCATGTCTTAATCAAAATCATTTTATGACGCTACGGATTACAGCCGGTGATCAGCCGCGAAGTAATCCCGAACCTCGCTAGGTTCTAAAACATTAATGGGAATCCCTAGGCAACTTTTAAGCCTAATATAAGTGTGGAAAGGACTCGCGTCTCAGTCCAGATCCACTATTCAAAGAAAACATTTATCCCCCTTTGGGACTGAAAACCCACATCTTATTTATTTCAAAAACTGATGCCGAATTATAACAAAATCTCTTTTAATAGTAAACATTTTTATCAAGGGATTATAGATCAACTCGAAACACGGGAAATATGGTACTAAATCTCAAGGCCATGATTCACAAAACTTTACTCTATTAAGGTAACTAAAAGGTTTTCATATGTCAAAACTTGGACAAGAAAATTTAGTGAGGCTAATGGATAATATGAAGGGGTAATGCCAAACTGGGCTTAAAGCAATGGTTTCTCGTCATGGTACAGGTGTTGGATCATCAAGAAGATAAGATTTATGAATACTAAGGGTGTTAAGGTAGGAATAAATGATCTTTAGCTCAGTATATATCAGAATTGTCAAGCTTTAGGATAAGAAAGAGGGGTATCAATCAATGAGGAATCACTTTGATAAATATCTGGCTTTCAGGATTCAAGGTAAGTTTCTATAGGGATTCAAGTATCATGATGAGATATCAATACTTAGGAATCATCAGCATGTTAATCAAGAGGATCAATCAAGTAATATAACAACTCTTCATTTTATCATGGCATTTAACTATCATGAAAAGACTTTTGAACTATTTGCAATACGTACTCGAGGGTTCATGGCATCTCTATATAACTCAAAGATAAACAAAAGATACGCTTGATTTAGATATATCAAAATAACTCAGGATAATTGCATCGATATATATGAACTATTTACAGTAAATACGAAGGTCAAGTTGAATCACTTGCCTTGAGAAAGGCTGGTCTGGTCTGACTGGTAGGAGCAACAACTGGAGCTTCAATCGACCTTTATGGAAAGTTTTCCCTCGACTCGAGATCCTACATAAATAATAATAATCCTCATTATAATATATTCTTACCATCTTAACCTATTTACAACTCGAAATTAAACACGGATGGCACTTAGGCCTGTACGCCCTTAATTTATATTCACTTTTAAATTACCATTGTACACACATAGCCACATATTCTCATATCATATATTAATACCAAATAACACCATATATAGCATAATGCAACACTAGGCTTGGATGATCTCGACTCACAACTTAAGTCACTTGGTCGCTAAACTAGACAAAGTCTTCTAATTTTGGCTTCCTAACTCGATGTGCCTTTACTAAACTATCCAAAACCTGTTGACCCTCACTTGTGCCTTTTGCTCTAATGACCTTATACTATCTTACAACTATGGTGGTAGACCTAATGCTCACTCCTAAGTGTTCTAAAACTATGCGATAAGTGAAAGTGCTCACTGGTGCAAATTTCAGAATGACAACTATGGTTTCTTGAGTGCATTAGACACTCTTAAACTACAAGTTTTCCTTCAAAACTTTTACACAAGACTCTCCTGACCTAAGGGCATCTCACAAACTTGATGTGGCTCAAGGGCCTGGCTTGGGCCTTCTTGGGCCTAAGCTAAAAGTCCAAGGTTCTCCTGTTTTTCTGGACAGAAAACGCCCTGACTTGAATTAACTTGTGACACATGGTTCTACCTCATATCCTATGAACTATGGTTGTCAAATCTCCCCATTTCTAAGTTGCAACAAAATTGTCCCCTGCTGGACAGATTTTGTTATTCTACTTGTGCACCTATCCAAATGACATGCAAACCTCCAACCAACTCCTAAAACCTTTTATATACTCCCAATACTAACTTCTGGTGGCTTTGGCCTCAAAGTGCACATCAATGACATGGTCAAAACTCACTCTAAACCTCAGAGTTCTAAACTGATTTTCTGCAGAAACTATAACTCTCCTTTCTCCAAGGTTTTGACTTGACAAACTCAACTACCAACAACCCAATACTCAAACCAAGACTTAAACATGGTAATCTACTGAACTAACTCCCTTATTCTCAAAATAACCTTGGGTGAGATCATCCTTACCTAAGGTACAATTATGGCAAAACAAAAGAAACTACACTTCACAACTCACGAATCTTCATGCTTTTGAAACAACAAGATATGCATTTTTATTAAAAGATAACCACGAATTATTACCATGCAACAAGAAGCATAAATCAATATTAGCACATTATTCCTACTGAAATTAAAGCTCACTAACAAAATCTTTCCAAATGATCAAAATCTTATAAGATTCTAAGAGAAATCCACATGCATGCATGCCTTCGGGTTTTGCAAACCAAAACAACATATTTTCTACATATATTCTATCATAAAATTGACATGCAAGCCTAGAATAAGCTATACTGTAATAACCCCAAATTTTGGAAATTTTTGAAACCCTTATGAATAGTGATTTTACAGATTATGCTGAATGAGAAAACTTTTCATGCCATACTATGTAGGGGTTCTGTTATTGATATTCTGAGATTTTATTAGTACTCTATATGGTATATAAGTGTATGTAAAGATCGTCAGAATCCAATTCCGAACACTTTGATTTTTCCTGAAAATCCACCAGATACCGAAAGAATTGAGTATAAGGTAACAAGATAAAAATGATTTAAATTCAAGGATTATAAGAGAGGATCATAAAAGGGATATAATGTATTGAGAAAGGTTAAGGAAACCCAAGTAATAAGATCCCGGGTATGATCCCTCAAACGAGAAACGAGAACGAAAGTTAAGCGAACCGTATAACAGATCAGCGGTCATTAGGCAAACAATTAGGAAGTTAATCAAGGAGGTTAGGGATGATGAGGTCATCGAACCAATAAGAAGAGGGCATGTAAGGGATGATTACATCATAAGCATGACATAAGATTGACATAAGGGGAAGGAGGTGTGGTTGATTTAAAACCACACAAAGTTCAAGGTTAGAAAGGTAATTAACCAAAAACAAAACAAAAACAACCAAGCTAAGCTAAACAAATCAAAAACACAAAATCATTTCATTTCTCCCACATTGCTCTCGGCTTTTTCTCATTTCAAGGAGAAGAATTTTCAAAATTCAAGTTCCAAGCTTCCTAAATTGGTAAGATAATTATCTAGTACTCCTTATGCATAGTTATGGCTATTCTATGAGTTTAAGCCTCCAAATCATTCACAATCTTCTCCAAGAAATCAATGAAGAAGACAATGAATAGTGATTTCAAGGTTTTTAACTTTATTTTTCTTGTTTTTCCTTTAAGATCCAAGCATCCCTAAGTCATCTCAAGGCTTCTTAAGGCTTCCTAGCTACTCCAATCACTTCAAGGAAGGTATAACATCTCCAAACCCTAGCTTTACTTTGTATATTAGGATGATTTTGATAGTTATGGTAAAAGAGTAGCTTGATGCTTGTTGGTTTAGAGTTTGGGTTGGAATGGTAGTGAATTGAATGTTGAAATCTTATGGTTTGGTTAAAGGACTTAAGTATAGTTTAAATTCAAGTTTAAGAATAAGTATAAATTGTTAATATTGAGTTGATTGGGGCTGTTATGAAGTAGTGTGGATGGATGTTGGTTGTATGAATAAATTGGGATTGATTGGTGGTTGAATTGGAATGGTATAAAATTGGGAAATCGCGTAAATATAGCCGTCGTAATGTCCGATTTACTTTAGACTGCTTTTGTTCATAACAGTAGGACCCGAGAACTCCCTGCTAGGTTTTGACCATTGTTATGTTTAGATAGTTCATGTTACGAGCTTCGTTTTGATATGTAGTTCGTTTGATTCCGATGTACGGTTTAGGAGAAACGACCGTTTTAAGTAACAGTGTTTGACGACCGAACCGTTACCACTCGCCTTACTTTGAAACATAGGTTAAATACCTTAAAGGACTAAATGGGAGTATGAATCATTTATGTAAAGTGTATTAGGCAGTTGGTAAGACACTCGCGAAAGAATCGCCTTAAAACCCTTAATGGTTAATTTATTAAAAATGGTGGAGCCGAGGATACTCGAGCGACTTAAGTAAATCGTTAAGCGCGAAATCGAACGTTAGGACTCTAAATGGTTAAAGTCTAGTTTCTTAAGCGACCGGGGTTTAATTCCGACTTATGTTGTTGTTCATAGGTTATCGAACCCACTCTAAGCTTAAGCCTATCCGGGAGCACTCAGGCAAGTTTCTACCCGTATAACTGTTGTTGTGATGTATATGTCTATATGCATGATCTTGCGATAAATGCATATTTGCTATTAGCAAATTCTGGCGATATATTGTAGCATGTGATATGGTATATATGCATGTCTGTTTCATATTCTTGATTTATATATCTGTTGGTTCAAATGCTTATAGTTGCATAATACCTATGCTAGAGATAAGCGGTATTTGAGTATACCCTTAGTATATGGATATAGTTTTCAAAACTTTTGATCGAATAAGGTTTATTCGATAACTTTATTATATTTAATGAATATTATTTGAATATTCATTTGAGGACTTATGACTCTGTTTATTCTATTTAATTATTATTAATTGGATATTCATTTGAGGATGTATGACTCACTTTATTTTATTTTATGAATATTATTTAGAATATTCATTCGAGGTATTATGACTCCGCTTATTATTTAATAATATTCTTTATTTTATTAAAGAATAATGTTTCGATATTCAAACTTATTTTCGATTATTCAAATAAAGATAGTACTTTTGTATATGTATATCTTTGGTTATTTAATATTCATTTCATGTATGAGTTTTAAAACTTCTACTTCGATTATTTTTATAAGGATTATCTTTATGAGAATATTATTTAAATAATAATATTCAGATGTTTCTAATATATCGGGACTGATTTATTTTAATAAATCAGCAGTACTCCAAACATTCTTAAAAATATTTTCGAGTCTTCAAAATGATTTTTAAAGTTAGAGTGGACCCCAAAACTCATTTTAATATTTAAGATCTTTCTTTCAAAGGGGATTTAAATACTCGCTCAAAACCTGGGGGATCCAGCTCTGTGGTGTATTTTACATTCGCAACTTGGTTACTATTTTGAGAAAACAATTTGATTACTTGCCCAACGTTCGGGAAGTAAGTCCATCTAATTGAGTCGGCATAAGCGACAGGCCGGGGTACGGTCTATCAAAGTGTAAGTGGCTCAGTGGGAGTCCATCAAATGCGTAAGTGGCTGAGTGGCAGTCCAGAATAAGGTCCTATTGCGGCCAGGGTGATGACCAGTGGGGAATTCGTCCATCTACTAGTAGAAAAGGTTACTTATTGGTATCTTTGCCTGATCAGCAAGATATCGGGTTTATGCCAAAATTCTTTTCCTTTCCAAAATTCATTGGATGTTTCAAACTCTGTTCATACTTTACATAACAGAGATTCCAGGAAATGTTTAAGAGATATATATGTGGATATATATATATATATATATCGGGACTAAATAAAGTATCTCGTAACTTTATTTCATTCAATAATAATTTAAAGATTGAATCTATTCAAATCTTGTCTTGTAGTCTCATCTATGTGATGAACTGTTGAAAGCTCATTATAACTTGAACGGTGGTAGTTCAAGTAGTATTTGGAAAAGATATAAGTATATTGGAGTATCTTGTAACTTCATCTTTTAAACTTATATCTAGTAAATGATTATCTTATGCATGTTAAAGATTTTCAAAAAAATGTTGAGACAAAGTTAGATATATGAGATCACTTTGCAACGATAGTTTTATACAGTTATAAACTGGAACTCTGTGTATATTATGCATGGAAGAGGACTTCCAAGATTTTGAAAAGTATGTATGTATATATACTGAATATTTTGCGACTTCATCGCATTAAGATATCAAACTTGGTTCATTTCTTTTGACCAAGACTTTCATGAGTACTATGAGAAGGCTCATATATTGTTAATCATTATACATATTATTTTGGTGGGCTTGATGCTCACCCTTGCTTTCTTCTTTCATCACACAACAACAGATAGAAAAGATGAACAGGACCAAGCTCCCGATTCGCAAGCGGTTAGAAAATATTCCGCAGTCTTCTGGAAGCATTGATGTCGTCGTAGCTGAGGTAGGAGCTACCAATCGGCTAGGTTTTCAACTATTGATGAACCAGACTTATGTATAATATGAATTGTAATAATGGCAAGGAATATGTAAATTTATTCAGAACCCTTTTAAGTTGTAACGGTTTATAAGTGTGGAATATAGGGACTTGTGTTATTTTTTGAGTGTTCATCTCTGAGACTATAACTTGTAGCGTGTGTGTTTATTGTGGGGTCATAGTACAAAGTAGTTGATTATTTATTAAGATTGCGTGTTATTAAGGGAAATGGAACTCGTGACAACCCGGATCCCCGACCCCGGATTTGGGGGTGTTACAGAAATGGTATCAGAGCTAAGCGTTATAAACCTCAGAGATGATATGACGTTAAAATAATAAGTTCACTAAGATAATAAGAACTCTTTCCAAGTTCATAGTCGGGCTACCTAACGTAGTACTGACAGTTAAAACCCTTATGGGAACCCTTATAAATATCGTGATAGAAGCGTAGTCGTTATCGTAGATGGTAGCGGGACTCTGAACCCTGAGGTTGAGGAGCAACAACGCGATGACATTTTATTACTAATTGGAGATCGGATTGTGGATCCGATAGAGCGTCCTAATGCAGGACCGGATGATGTTCATATTGAGGATGTAGTGGTTGAGGATGTTGTCCTAGATGGGATTGTTGCTGAGGAGGATCTCGTGGAGGATCCTAACAAGAATGAATAAAGGACCATTGAGGAATTGATGACCATGGTTAGGGAAACTACCAGAGGTAGGATTGGCCGGTCACTACCGGAGGTTCGTTCAAGTTTGTAAAGATAGTAGCCCCTTTAACGCGGCTTACTCGTAAGACTGAGAAGTTTGAATGGACAGAGAAATACGAGAAAAGCTTTTAACAACTGAAGCAAAGGTTGGTGACGGCCCCTATGCTGGCATTGTCGGATGGAAAAAGGAGATTTTGTGATTTGTATTGACGCTTCGCATAAGGAATTAGGGTGCTCTTATACAGCACAACAAGGTACTCGCGTAAGCGTCAAGAAAATAAGGGAATATAAAATTCGATATCCCCACCCATGAGATTGGACTCGTGGCAATAGTTTTGCCCTAAAGATTGGAGGCACTACTTGTATGGAGAGAAGTGCGAGATTTACCTAAGCCATAAGTGTTCTAGTACATTTTCACGCAGAAAGAGCTCAACATGCGCCAAATGAGGTGGTTAGAGCTAATCAAGAATTATGATTGGGAGATTCTTTATCATTCAGGGAAAGCCAATGTGGTGGCTGATGCCCTTAGTAAAAAGGAGAGACTCAAGATAATAATGTCTTTGGGAGAGTTTATAAGAGATTTTGAGAAAATGGAAATAGAAGTGAAGGTAACCGGAGCCGGTACTGAAAAGATGTTTGAGATTGCAATAAAGTCTGAATTATCGGAAAAAAACATATTGTGCCAGAAAAAGTGATGAATGAAGGCAGAGAGCCAACAAATAGATATGAGATTAATACCGAGAAAGATGATAAGGGAATAATGAGGTATTCCTATAGAATTTGGGTTCCAAATGTTCAAGAGCTTAAAGATGAGATCTTAGATGAAAGTCATAGTTCAAGGAATAAGATTAAGGGCAAACCCTGAATGTGATAGTCAGGGAGGACGCCATCAAGATAGAAGGAACCCATAACATAATGAAGTAGAAAATAAGGATTTTAACGTATAAGAGAACCCCAAGTATGGGAGAAGGATGAAACATTTCATACTAAGGAAACAGAAAGTCGAGTAAGGAAAGGAGACCCGAGACGGTACCCCTACACGACAATTCATGGACCTGTCTATAAAGGACTTAGACTATTATCCCCAACCACCACCTTGAGGAAATAATGCGGTGGGAAATTCTTTCATGACCTTTAAATCGCTAAGCTCTCAGAGTTCCAAGGAACAGGTTGACCCAGTCGGGGCAAGAGCCTGGCTAAAGGAAATATAGGAATCATTTGAGATTCTAAATGATTGACAAATCACAAAAGACTGTTTTGTCACTTACCCTCCTAAGAGAGAGGCCACCTGCTGGTGAAAGGCCAAGGAAGGCACGGAGCAAGAGATTATAATAAACTGATTTAAGTTCAATCAATTGTTTCAGGAAAGTACTTCCCAAGGTTATGGAGATAGTGTAAAAGCTTTAGAGCCAGAATAAAGGCAGATGAGTATGATGAATTATGAATCTAAGCTGTAAAAGTTATCAAGATTCGTTATGAGGACACGAATCCAGAATGACGGGATGTTTGAAATCAATGCTTATGTTATGTTGGTTCATGAAATAATGATAAGAGAAAGGAAAATAAAAAGAAACTGAAGTGGAAAGGAATATAAAGGCAATGGAGTTTGAGGTATGATAAGGGAGTTGGGTATGAGGAAACCCTAAAGACTCGTAGCAATAGAAATAGAAAAGTATGCATTCGTCAGGATGAGGGTGATTCACCATGAGTTAAAATCGATGGTTGAAGGCATAAGAGATACATATATTTTATCCCCTCTAAGTTGGGAGGATTCGAGGAAACCTTGAGATAATTTGAAGGATGAAGAATGAGACGCGGATAGACTGAGGAGACAAGGAAGTAAGAAATTAGGAAAATTGGATGAAGGAAGTGACCTTCAAGAATGTGAAGTGTAAGACCGGTGGCTCGATACCCAGAAAGGGAGACGCCAGGTATGAAAGATATCCCAACATTGAGGTGACTGTTGAGATAAACAACAAAAGTAAATAAGGAATTATTAAGAAGAGGTTCACGTTGTACACGACCAATATCTTCTAGAACATCCTTGTTATCGTTACCAAATTAGGGAAGAAAAGCGGATAACCGTTGTTATCTTTTGGAGGCCATATTGATTGACCTCATTTTGAATACAGATGTTATTGTGAAATTAGGTATAAACTATCGAGGTGGGAATGATTGAATAAGATAATCTATCAAGGATATATGACTTGATTTATCCATGAAGGATGCATGTACCTTTTTAAAGGTGGAATTAAGGATAGAACATCGGTACCTTAAAATGAATCCTAGGGGAATGCATAAAGGTTGGCACTTCACCCTTAATAGGGACAATATGAGTTTTGATAGTATAGAATGAAGGATTAAGGTAGCAACAACCTTTAAGGATCAGTGGAGAATTTTTTTTATAGACAATAGTTCTAGTATTAGTAAATGGTATTTTGATATACCCTGTATCTAGGGAATACAGGAGGAACGATTGAAGGATAACCTTAGAGGTTTTACAAGGAGAAAGGTAATATTCAAAATTCTCAAGAATAGAAATGTTGATAAAGGAAATATGACGTAATTATAATGATGCCAAGTGGGGCACGTGTTAAACCACGAGAAAGTATGGATCAAACCAGTAAAGGTCGAAATTGTTCAGGGCAATCAGGACCTAAGACAAAAGATGTTCTAAGCATGATTGAGAGTCAGTCACGACAGTGATTAACCTCTAAAGACTGAGGCAATAACTTATGGAAAAATGGTGATATTTTTTTTACTCATCAGATTTTAAGGAAAACGTCTTCACATAAGCTGTGATTGAAATGAGGTAGAAAATTTATTTGGAGGTGGTTAAAATGACATTGACTGTAAGGAAATTTTACTATCAGGAAAGGCCAAAGAGGTGGCCGACACTTTAAAGGTAAGAGGATAATTATAGGCGCTTGTGCCAAAGGAATACAGTGATGATGGTTAAAGCTATGAAGGTTGTATTATGGTTTGGAAGATTGACATTCCTTCTGATGACTGTGCAATACCCAACCGTAATTGTAGTTGGTAAAGGTTTAATTCGTGTAATCGCCATGAGCGGGCTATCTATCTTAGAAGATACTATCTTGAGATAAGCCAGGACCATGTTTCAAAAAGGACTAGACGAACCCTTGATTTAAGTCTTCTATTTAAGGCATACGATTAAGAATGGTATTAACCTGCTATCATTGCTTTGACTGAAACTCTTCTGCAATTTTATCTACTTCATGTCATGAAAGTACGTCAGAGTTTGGAGTGTTCTTCATGAATTATGATTGGTGGTTATGTTAACTCCTTAAAAGTATTCTATACGACATGTATGGACCCCGTATGGTTAGATATTAAGATATTCATGGAAAGTGAATGACGACAGTAGGTCAGTGGTGGACCATAGTAATGCAACAGTGATTCTGCGAGTAACGAGTCGATTACAACCGTGAGAGTTGTATTGGAATGGATGTTGAGATTGAGTACCACTAATCGGGTCGTGGTTGTGTATAAGTTACCATTGAACAGACTAATTAAGTAAATTATTTACCTATTGAATATTTATTCCTCCTTATCAATAGAGGGTCGTATGACTATACGAGAAAGGTTGCGATGCAAGCATAGAATTCTAGTAACGATAATATCTAGAATGAAATCCCAGATTCGATTTTCGATGTCGAGGGAACTCAAAGGTGATTGTGTATAAGCTCGAGGAAGAGTAGGGGTCCATAGAATGATGGACGGAATAGCAAAAATATTTAAGAATGTGAAATGCGATGCGATAATACTTGATATATATATACATATGTTTTTATCTCCTATGACAAACCTCTATAGTTCAGAGGTAGATTCCAAGCCAGATATTTTATGGCAATAAATTTTTTTTTGTTACGAATATACAATTCTCTTCAGTTCGTTCTTTTCTCTTCTTTTCATTTCATGTAAGCTGAGAAGAACAACCCTTCCAGAAGGGGAGGTATTGCCGAATGACTATCTATCTGTGTGATAGAAGCCTAGTAGGATACCATCTATTGTTTAATTGCTTGTCAAGTACTAAAGGCTGGCCACCTTCTGTACTAACTATGTGATATAATAAGTGTTCATGATCATAGTGATCTCTCAACAAATTCTTTTACTTCTATATGATTGATCAAACTTTGGAAAATAGAAACAGCTGGAAAAGGAGTAGTAAAGTTGTGGTGGTATTCGGAATGGAAACACATTCGTGATACTAAGGTTGACGTGGTTATTAAAAGGTTATAGAACGCTAACGAGCAAAAGTATAACCAGTATAATATTAGGAACAGAAGGTAGTATCGATTACGAACTGGAAAAGAATGGGTATTGAGAAGCAAAAGCTCTAATGCTAAAAGCTATAATGAGAGTCTGTGCAATAGACTTGAAAGAAATTGGAATGATCACTTAACACGGATTGAGTTTTCTTACAACAATAGATCATATGTCATTATCGAGATGTCGCCTTATGAGATCCTTGAGGGAAGACAATGTCGATCTTCCTTATGTTAGGATGAAGTTGTAGAGCGCAAGATGCTCGGACCCGCAGTAGTCTAAAGGACCAAGGATATAATAGATCTAATCAGAGGACGGCTGGTAGTAGCCCAAGATGGACATAAGAAGTATGTTGATTTGACACGAAAGGACAAAGAATAGGAAGTAGGGGACCTAGTGTTTTTAAAGGTATCCCCTTGGAAATCCTTGGAAAGGATTGATGAGATTCGGAAAGAAAGGAAAGCTAAGTCCACAATTTGTCGGACCCTTGGATATACTAAAACATATTGGGAAGTTAGCATACGAGCTAGCCCTACCCCCGAACCTGTAGCAAGTTCATAACGTGTTCCACGTATCAATGATAAGGAAGTGTAATTCGGATGCCAAATAAATTGGGGCATATGAGCGCATAGACATGTAACCCGAAGTAACCTATATGGAGCAACCAGGAAGGGTTATAGAGTGAAAAGGAACAAGTGCTTAGGTAAAGGGTTATCAAACTAGGCAAAGTTTGGTGGTAGGACCACAATGTGGGAAAATTTACTCGAGGGTTAGAAAGTGCAATGCTAAGAGAGTATCCCTATTCATTTTCTATCTGATTTCGGGACGAAATCCTTTTAAGGAGGGGAGACTGTAATAACCTTAATTTTTGGAAATTTTTGAAACCCTTATGAATAGTGATTTTGCAGATTATGCTGAATGAGAAAACTTTTCATGCCACACTATGTAGGGGTTATGTTATTGATATTCTGAGATTTTATTAGTACTCTATATGGTATATAAGTGTATGTAAAGATCGTCAGAATCCAATTCCGAACACTTTGATTTTTCCTGAAAATCCACCAGATACCGAAAGAATTGAGTATAAGGTAACAGGATAAAAATGATTTAAATTCAAGGATTATAAGAGAGGATCATAAAGGGATATAATGTATTGAGAAAGGTTAAGGAAACCCAAGTAATAAGATCCCGGGTATGATCCCTCAAACGAGAAACGAGAACGAAAGTTAAGCGAACCGTATAACAGATCAGCGGTCATTAGGCAAACAATTAGGAAGTTAATCAAGGAGGTTAGGGATGATGAGGTCATCCAACCAATAAGAGGAGGGCAAGTAAGGGATGATGACATCATAAGCATGACATAGGCATGACATAAGGGGAAGGAGGTGTGGTTGATTTAAAACCACACAAAGTTCAAGGTTAGAAAGGTAATTAACCAAAAACAAAACAAAACCAACCAAGCTAAGCTAAACAAATCAAAAACACAAAATTATTTCATTTCTCCCACATTGCTCTCGGCTTTTTCTCATTTCAAGGAGAAGAATTTTCAAAATTCAAGTTCCAAGCTTCCTAAATTGGTAAGATAATTATCTAGTACTCGTTATGCATAGTTATGGCTATTTTATGAGTTTAAGCCTCCAAATTATTCACAATCTTCTCCAAGAAATCAATGAAGAAGACAATGAATAGTGATTTCAAGGTTTTTAACTTGATTTTTCTTGTTTTTCCTTTAAGATCCAAGCATCCCTAAGTCATCTCAAGGCTTCTTAAGGCTTCCTAGCTACTCCAATCACTTCAAGGAAGGTATAACATCTCCAAACCCTAGCTTTACTTTGTATATTAGGATGATTTTGATAGTTATGGTAAAAGAGTAGCTTGATGCTTGTTGGTTTAGAGTTTGGGTTGGAATGGTAGTGAATTGAATGTTGAAATCTTATGGTTTGGTTAAAGGACTTAAGTATAATTTAAATTCAAGTTTAAGAATAAGTATAAATTGTTAATATTGAGTTGATTGGGGCTGTTATGATATAGTGTGGATGGATGTTGGTTGTATGAATGAATTGGGATTGATTGGTGGTTGAATTGGAATGGTATAAAATTGGAAAATCGCGTAAACATAGCCGTCGTAATGTCCGATTTACTTTAGACTGCTTTTGTTCATAACATTAGGACCTGATAACGCCCTGCTAGGTTTTGACCATTGCCATGTTTAGATAGTTCATGTTACGAGCTTCGTTTTGATATGTAGTTCGTTTGATTCTGATGTACGGTTTAGGAGAAACGACCGTTTTAAGCACTACACCATAGATGGCCTATCACAATGGTTTAATCATGCGTGTTACAAAATTATGTTACCTTAGGTATGCTCATCTTAGCCTAACGCAACGTAGTATTTTTGATGTTACCATAACCTTTGTAACATGTTACTATAGCTTCAAAGTGTTACATATGGTAACATATGGAAACTTATGTTACAATAGGGTGTTAATGGATAAAAAAGTAAAATTTTACAAATAATTAAATATATACAATTATTTGACTTGAAAATTAATAAATTTTGATAATATAATTAAGCAATAATATTAATATTAGTAAAGATTGATAAAATATTTTTTTATTAATTTTGTAACCTGTATTAATTAGTAACTGATAATTTTTTATTAATAAAAAATTTGAGCACTATTTAAACTTAAAAATTTATTAAAAAATAAAAAAAAAATGAAAATTAGCGGCAGATTTTTGGGCTCTCGGCTCTCGTTGGGCTTTCAATTAGGCGGGCTCTCATATTTTTTGGAGAAGCGGCAAAGAAATTTCAGATTCAATTGCAAAACATCTGCCCCTCTCTCACACATCTCTCTCTCAGTCTCTCTGAGATTTCAATTAAACTAGATTAGCTTAATTGGAGCTAGGGTTTTGTATTGGTAATGTCTCACATATTCGAGTTAGGGTTTTTAATTGGAATGGGGGGTTGTAACTGAAATTGGGGGTCAAATCAGCTTGTGGTTTTAGTTTAAGGTAATATCTATCTCTCTCTGATTTTGTGTGTATATGTATATACTACCCGTCTCCCTCTCTCTCCCTCTCTCTCTGATTTTGTGTGTATTTTATGGTTTTGGTTTATTTTGTACAAAGTCAGGACAGCTTTTGAAAGGCCATTGTTAAATGGTGTTGCTTATGCACAAAGGGTTTTGAATTCAGGAAGGGATGAATTCGAGAAGCAACATGGGTGGACAACAAAGACAATGAAAAGAGAGCCCCTATGATATTCTCTCAAGCAACAGTCTCATATATTGAATCGCTTGATATGATGTCAAGAGAGGTAATTTACTCACTTTCAGTATGCACGAGTTTGATTACCATAGATTAGAAAAAAAAATCTTTGATTACCACTAGCTTTTTGGGTTAAATTTTTGTATATTAAACACTGGCAATGTTTTTCCAAGATTAGATAATAAAAAGGGCGGTTAATCTTGGAATCTGTATGTTCTCCAATTAACATAGGAGACCACTAAAACATATTGAGGGCTAGGTCTACTGGGAAAGCAGTTCTTATAAGGCCATTGCAATTGTTGGGTTCTGATCATCTTGGGGTTGTATTGACATTTCCTGTATATAAACTTAATGTCACACCCCCAACTTAAATAGCAAAATAATTATAGCTATTACATCATTTTAATGAGTATTACACAACCAAATCCAAGATCTTACAGTTTAGGGTTTGGAACAGCCCAACACTACCAACTATTACAGCTGATTACAAATACCGAGTCCTCACACAACTATTATTACTTATTCTACCTGAGCTCGAACATAAGCATCAGCATCACAGGTCTTACGGGCAGTCTGCTTGAATCTAACCATGGCTGCTAGCTGTAATATCAGGGTAAAGCAAGAAGTGAGCCAAAAGCTCAACAAGTGCTAACAATACAACGCAAAGCATAAATCGAGATATACCTTTAGGAATGACAATGGAATGACATAATCAATGATAATCGAGAGATAAAACTTATGTGAGTTGGCATCATTTTGCTTGCATCAAAACAAATTTTAAAACCATTCTTAATCAAAATCATTTTATGACGCTACGGATTACAGCCGGTGATCAGCCGCGAAGTAACCCCGAACCTCGCTGGGTTCTAAAACATTATTGGGAATCCCTAGGCAACTTTTAAGCCTAATATAAGTGTGGAAAGGACTCGCGTCTCAGTCCAGATCCACCATTCAAGAAAACATTTGTCCCCCTTTGGGACTGAAAAATCCACGTTTTAATCATTTTAAAAACTGATGCCGATTTATGACAAAATCTCTTTCGACTGTAATTATTTTTATCAAGGGATTATAGATCAACTTGAAACACTGGAAATATGACTCTAAATCTCAGGGCCATGATCCACTAGACTTTACTATATTAGGGTAATCGAGAGATTTCCATAAACAAGAATTTTGACAAGGAAATTAAGCAAGGCTATTGGATAATATGAAAGAGTAATGCCAAACTAGGCTTAAAGCAATGGTTGTAGACAAGGTATAGGTATTAGAACATCAAGAAGATAAGCATCACCGGTTCCAATAGGATAGAGGTGCTAAAATATAAAGGAAGTGATCATCAGCTCAAGATATAACAGGGTATCAAGCTTTAGGGTAAGGATAGGGTTATCAAACAATCATGAAATGAATTTAAGAAATGATTGGCTTTTAGGTATCAAGATAAAGTTTTTATCGAGGTTATTTCAAGAGTTGAATCAAAGCATCAGGGTGCAACATCAAGATTTCTCAGGGATCAATAGCATGATAATCAAAAGGATCAATAAGGTATTATAACACATCTCTATTTTATCATGGCATTAAACTATCATGAAAGACTTTTGAACTACTTGCAATACGTACTCGAGGGTTCATGGCATCTCTATGTAACTCAAAGATAAACAAAAGATACTCTTGATTTAAATATATCAAAATGACTCAGGATAATTGTATCGATATATATATATGAACTGTTTACAGTAAATGCGAAGGTCAAGTTGAATCACTTGCCTTGAGATAGACTGGTCTGGTCTGACTGGTAGGAGCAACAACTGGAGCTTCACTCGACTTTTATGGCAAGTTTTCCCTCGTCTCGAGATCCTACATAATAATAATAATCCTCATTATAATATATTCTTTCCATCTTAACCTATTTACAACCCGAAATTAACATGGATGGCACTTAGGCCTATACACACTTAATTCATATCCAACATTATATTTTTAAATGTACACACGTAGCCACATAATCACATATCGTATATTAATACCAAATAACATCATATACACCATAATGCCACACTAGGCTTGGATGATCTCGACTCACCACTAAAGTTACTTGGTCGCTAACTAAACGAAGTCTTCGAATTTGGGCTTCCTAACTCAATGTGCCTTTCCTAAATTATCCAAAACCTATTGACCCTCACTTGTGCCTTTTGTTCTACTGACCTTATACTATCTTACAACTATGGTGGTCGACCTAATACTCACTTCTAAGTGTCCTAAAACTATGTGATAAGTGAAAGTGCTCACTGGTGCAAATTTCAGAATGGTAACTAAGGTTTCTTGAGTGCATTAGACACTCTTAAACTACAAGTTTTTCTTCAAAATTTTTACACAAGACTCTCCTGACCTAAGGGCATCTCACAAGCTTGATGTGGCTCAAAGGCCTGGCTTGGGCCTTCTTGGGCCTAAGCTAAAAGTCCAAGGTTCCCCTGTTTTTCTGGGCAGAAAATGCCCTGACTTGAATTAACTTGTGACACATGGTTCTAGCTCATATCCTATGAACTATGGTTGGAAAAACTTCTCTGACATACCCTCTAACTAAGGCCCAATTGGGCCTAATGAGGGCCTACCCATGACATGGCCAAATCTCCCTATTTCTAAGTTGTAACAAAACTGTCCCCTGCTGGACAGATTTTGTTATTCTACTTGTGCACCTAACCAAATGACATGCAAACCTCCAACCAACTCCTAAAACCTATTATATACTCCCCATACTAACTTCTGGTGGCTTGGGCCTCAAAGTGCACATCAATGACATGGTCAAAACTCACTCTAAACCTCAGGGTACTAAACTGATTTTTCTGCAGAAACTATAACTCTCATTTTCCAAGGTTTTGACTTGACAAACCCAATTAACAACAACTAAATACTTAATCCAAGACCTATACTTGGTATTCTACTGAACTAACTCCCTTTTTCTCAAAATACCCTTGGTGAGATCATCCTTACCTAAGGTGCAACTATGGCAAAACAAAAGAGACTACTCTTAACAAATCGCAAATCTTCATGCTTTTGAAACAACAAGATATATATTTTTATAAAAGATAACCACAAATTATTACCATGCAACAAGAAGCATAAATCAATATTATCACATTATTCCTACTGAAATTAAGGCTCACTAACAAAATCTTTTCCAAATGATCAAAATCTTACAACAAACTAAGAGAATTCCACATGCATGCATGCCTTCGGGTTTTTCAAACCAAACAACATATTTTCTACATATATTCCATCTTAAAATTGACATGCAAGCCTAGCATAAGGTATACCTAGATGATCACTTAGCATGCAAGGAGTTTTATCAAATTTTCACCACAAAATTCAAGTCATTATCACATAAACATGCAAAAATTGAACAAAACAACAAGAATGATTTCAAGGACCATTCATTCGGCTCCCATATGGTCATGGCCGAATGAAATGGATGGAAATGGCCATTAAATCATCAAGAGTTTCCTTCTCAAGACTTGGCACTTACCTCATT